>NW_010973238.1:1988272-1995577 GCF_000737465.1 Haliaeetus leucocephalus | reverse complement strand
CCGAGCGGGGTGCCCAGGGCTGTATCCTCTCCGGGCGTGGGAACCGCCGGGGATGGAGGCAGCGCAACCTCTCCGAGCAGCCGGCTTGAGCGGCGTCCCGCGGAAAAAAAAATAAAAGTTTCTCCTGCTGTGCGGTGGGGAGACGGAGGGACCGGTGTCCTGGCACCGGCGAGGGCAGCTGGCCTGGGCAGCGTAACCGGCCGGTGCTCCGGTCTCCTGCCAGAGGCTGCAGCCCAGTCGGGGGTGTGTGTGTGTGTGAATTATCAGGGGAATGGGAAAGAGGGAAAGGGCTCAGGTCTCTCCAAGGAGGAAACGTCACCCCAGCTTCATCTGAGCACGGAGCAAAGGACGGGGAAGGAACACCCCTGGCTGGGCACCCTGGGGAGCCCAAAGAGAAGGAGCTGCCCGAAAACGAGCCGTCAGGGTAGAGCAGCCACTGAACCTGCCTGGAGACCGCGGGAGGGCAGGGGACATTCCTCGTTTCTGAGGCAGTTTCCTGGTTTTCCAAATGAGACCCTCTCCTCTACCCCCTCCAGTCACACCACGTGCTGCAATGAGTGTCAGGCAGCCCCACAGCCCCCAGCAACCAAAAATTATTCTGTCCTTGCAGGTGGCAGCGAACATACGTTGCTAGCTGCAGTTCACTCTTCTGTAGGAAGAGTTGCAGTAACCTATTTTAAAAGTATTTGACAAAATACTGTGGTTTTACACTTGGAGCTGGAGCTGCTTTTTCGTAGCTCGGTTGCCCCCCCACCGTAAGCAGCACAAGGAGCCCTCACAGATCCAGCTCTGTCTGGCATGGGAGGGGAATCTGCCAAGCGGCAAGTTGTGATGGGATTTCTTACACCTTTCCCAAAAAATTCTTGTGCCGGCCACTGCTGGAAAAGGGACAACGGACTAGCCAGGCTGTTGGGCTGCGCTGGCATCCCAGTTCCTGAATTCCTCTTTCCCAAAGAGCAGAGATTAACCTGGTTTTCAGAGGACAATGTAATCAATGGAAAAAAACTGGATAATACCTTCAGCTGGTGTCCAAGTGGGTGCATATAATAAGCATGAAGTTGGAGGACTGCTGTTGAAGAAAACCGTGGGGGTTTTTGATAAATGCATGAATGTACTTTGTATTTGACTTTCCATATTGTCATTTCATTGTGTAAATCGGAAGTAATGTCTTGAGTTTATACTTTGTAATGAAAGCGGGAGAGGCTGGGGACAGGCACGGAGGCAGCAGTCTCGCTCTGAATGCATGCTGACACTGAGCTCATGTGTAATCCAGGGCTATTCACCTACTCTGTGGGTTTGATGTCCTGTCTATAGAAAATAATGCTTGACTCCCAAAGAGATGAAACAGATATCCACATAATCCTTGCAGTGCTTGCGAGATGAAGCTGCCCATTATCCTTTATTGTACAAACCAGGGACACCTGGAAAAAGTAACAACATGATTAGCCCAGGGCTGAGAGGGAATCAGGGACAGGACTCTGACTGCTCGCTGCCCTCTGGGACCACGCTGCCTCCCTGGGAAATTTGCATTTGCTCATGTAGAAATAGCCCTTCGATGGAAGGGCACATAAGGAATATCTTGATAGCTTAATTGGGTTGTTGATACTTCTTGCACTGAAGGCAGAAGATGCAAATGATTCTTTGGGTGGCCGATCCTTATTTCACCCTTCTCTTTTCAGGGCAAAATCTGTGTAAATGATGTTCCTAGGCTATGACCTTGTCAGTTATTTACTGTGATTGCTCATGTTCAAATTTACATTTTGCTCTTCCTGGGTAATATTTCTTTGAGTTACCTGTCAAGGGAAAAAACATATATAACTACATTATATCTGTTCTGAATAAACACATAACCCAGGACACTTGGCATCTCTGGCAGGAGGGTTTTTTAAGGGGGAAGAGATTTTTCCAAGCAGAACGCTTCTGCCTGAAGGGCAGTCTGGTCTCTGTAGCATAGCGCTGTAGTGCATTGCTTTTCTTAACACTCACAGTTAAATCTCAGGGCGATGTCACCAGAAATGTATGTTAAGCTTTGAAAAATCCCTGAAACAAGAAATCTACTTTTTTTCCACATGTGGCTCAGTGTGACAGAAGTAAATACAGAGATTCTGTGTGCTGTTTCCTTATGTTAATGCACAGTTGTTGAGGACATAAGTCAAGGACTAGCTGGCAGAAAAGGGTATTCAAAAAGTGATTTTTTTCTTCACTTGGACAGGGCTGGAATAATAATATAAAAATATCTAAACGAAACAGAGCGAACATGCCCAAGTCTAGCAATGCAGGTCTTTTTTTTAAAGGATCTTACATCCCTGTTATTTGGATTCCTTTCCAGGGGTCATCTGAGTGCAGGCACCCGTAATCCTTTCGAGGCAAATAGGCTGCTGTGTGGGCTATGCTGCTGTTCCAACCTGTAGACCTTGAGTGTGTAGCACAGACACAAATGCATGCTGATTTCTCATGTTTGTATTTACTCTGGTTTTGGCCTAGCAAATTCTGTCAATATGTCTTTGTTCCCTTATCTCAGCATCTCTCTGCTAGCAGGACCTGTCCACACAACGCTTCATCACTACAGCTTAGCGATGACTTAGCATCTAGAATTAAGGATCAAACTTACAGTAGTCTGCTCGTAAGTATTTTCAACTCAGATTGGTGACCCTTTCAAACTGCAGTTTTTATGAAGATTAAGGCAGTGGGTCTTCATACAGGCACGGACAATTTCCCATGCCAGGCAGCATGGAAGACTAGGTCCAAAAGATGTATAACTGCCCACTGAAGGTAATGGCCACGAAGACAGGCTTCCAAGTGGTGCACTGAGCCTGCAAGCAGGGCTTCTAATGCCCCTTCCAGGGAATATCTAGCTGGTGAGCTGGCTTCCCACGGTGTCTGGCCAAGCTGCCCATTAGACAGCCAGGCAAGGCAGCTGGAGGTAGACCAGCGATAGATTTACTGGAAGGATCAAAAAAGGACAGAAGGGTAAAAGAGACTTTTTGCTTCCAGCCTATTCTTTATTCCCTATCTTACACTCTCTACAGCTCCACCTCTCCCATAGTTGCCACACAGCCCAGATCAGAGTTGTACCCCATTCCCACCGTGCATCGGGAAGGGGAGATGCAGGTGCAAGTGTGCACATCCCCGAACAGACAAGGCCAAGCCTCTTCCACAGGCATTGAGACATCTTTAAGTAAAAGTCCTGTTCTCTACATTGGGCTCCCTGTTGAAAAATTCAAGGTTTCCCATGCTCTTTTAGCAAGTCCTTCCAAGGACTGGCCCATCTTACCTACTGTACTGTGCCATTTTGAGGGCTGTTGAAATGCTGAAGCAAGCACTACATTTCAGTGGAACAGTGACATTTATGAAGTTAGCGGATAGGACTTGTGTAATGGCAGAACTTTCTTAACCAGTAGCCCCAGGCTGGGAAAGTCATTTCCAGGAAAAAAAAAGAAGTAGAAACTTACTGCTTCCAGGCTGGCAGCAAAAATCATTTATTGTGGGAAAGCTAAGCTTGAAACCACTAAAAAACAGTTATTTCCAACCACTCTCTCACACACACTGATACATGGAAAGAGAACTTTCTGAATTAATTTCCTTAAATATGTAAGGCATCTCGATACCAAAACTAACCCTCCTTACCCAGGGAGAGTATAGTGGAATGTCCCACAGAAATGAATGCAGCTCTTAGCAGTTTCTGTTCTTCAAAACAGCTGGTGCGACCAAAGTGAATCCAGCTTTAAACAGGAGGAGGGCATTTGCAAGATACTTTCAGTAACAAGGCCTTAAATCTTAGTTTATTCTCTGTACGCAAGAGTTCTTATCTGCAAACCTTCTGGTTACACAACATGGCATTTTATGCTTTCCCAGCCTTCTCTTATGTAGAGTAGAGGTTGATTAAACCCATTCCAAGCTACGTTGTTATATCAGACACGCTGCAGTTACATCTGAGTGTCTCCCCTGTTTATAGAAATGAGTCAGGAAAGTAACACTTTAAATATTTATCTATGCTAAAACAGACACACTAAAAATTGCTTAGGTAGACTGCTGTATGAATGTTTCATGTATATAAATATAATTTATAAGTAAATAAAATAGAGAAATAAAATATTAAGGCAATCTTTAACAAATCACATTTCTGAAGACCTGAATTCTAGTTCCACAGTGTGTATTTAATACAATATTATTTTTGTCCTCAGTGGCTGTGAGAGAAGAGCTGAATGCCTGAGCCCGATTGCAGACTGCCAGTAATAAGAGCCATTTATATGTGGTTAGCACAGGTTTCTTTTTTAATGAAGTTTTTGCAGACCGAGTGACACCAAATAGTAGAAATATGTAAGCAGAAAAACATGCAATAAGCACAGGGAATTGGAACACAGTGTTGTCAGCGGTTAGAGAACAAGATCTTTGCTAAGGAAATATTTAGAAAAACATGTTTGTAGCTGTAATAGCTGTAACTGGAAAGCACCACGCAAGGGCTTTTTGCTGTGCAGAGAGTGCCACCCTCTGCTTCTGCAGTGTATGGAGCCTTTCTCTCCCACCTGACTCTTCCTCTTTCACTAGTGCAATTCTCCCCCACACAGAGCAAGTTGCAAAAATACCCTGCTGGATAGGTAACTCTGTAAATGGTCTGTCATTCCCTGTTAATTTTAATTGTTAGCTCAGCTCTTTAATTTGGCATTATACGCCTTTTTATTTTGGTCAGAGCAAAGATAAATAAATTTGCCTTCCCCTTTTAGGGGCAAAGTCCTGTGGGTTCCTGAAAAAGACAATTCCTATTAAGGTCTGAGAGAGCTTACTTCGAGAGAAGGTGGCACGACAGCTCCTGCACGCAGCCTAGTTGCAGCATGAAAGAATGCTGTGGCTGGCTGTGGTTAAAGGACTCGTTGTGGCACCTTTTGATTTTTATATCTGAAGAATAAAAGAGTGCTCTGCAAGAGGAACTTGAATAGACTTTAGGATAAGCCATGGGCTCTTTCTCTGCTGGAGACAGAGACTGCAGTTTACACAAACGAGTCTCCTGCAAATTTACAGGAATCCCTGCACTTATAAGGCCTTTTTGTGTCAGTGTTTGACAACTTTTCTGGCTTTTTAAACAACTACCATGACATTCTGCTGTTGTGCTAAAACTTCTGTTACTGATGAAATCTTTCAGTATGAACAATTCTTTCTCGTTCAGGCAGCCTGTTTAAGCCTGTTGCAGCTTTATACCATGCTTGGGTGGTGGTCTCTAAACAAGTGGTTATTCCTGTAGCCGGGGGGCTTGGTGCCATGTGGCAGACTAATAAGTAAAAAAGAGCTACTTTGGAGCTTTACCCAAGCAATAAATTGTCCTAGAGAGATGGGATCAAAGTCAAGAAGCAAACGTAGACATATACTCCAACTGAACAGCTACATCAGTGATTCAACAGTTCTTAATTTGAGTTGACTGCGGGAGGCCAAACTCCGACTTTTTACATTCTTAAAAGAAAATCAAAGCACCAGATTGAAGGAAGATTCGGCATTCAAGTCTTTCTCACCTTATTGTCCTTACTATCTTCTGTGGAAGAGTATCCAGCGAAGGTCACTACTAAAGAATTTGAAACACTCATTCCTACACACAAGTTATCTGGGATTCCTCTCAAATCTCAGCAGAGGCTCATTCTGTTAACGTCCCTTTCAGCTCAGCTCTCCTTCACCCATACAAACCCCACATACGGTTCACAAGCTCAATGCCGAACATGTGCATCCAGCCAAGGAAGTCAAACTTCAGTTCACATTGGTACTGACCCACAGCCTGGGATTGCCCGCTTGTACGGGCATCTGGCTCAGGCAGCAGAATAGCAGGAGGCTGCCGTTCCCTGAATCCAAATATACTTTTTCCAGATACCTGTGCAGATCTCTTACTGAGACTGTGTTTGTGAATCTGTGAACAGTAAAAGGTGTTTGATTCCGTAGAGTCTCTAAGAAGATTGCGCTGAGGCACACACTACGCAGTCGTTCTTGATCGAGCTCATTTAGTCCCTATCTCTGATCATTAGGCTTGCTAGCCTGTCTCAGATCCATGCATTTGCGCTTGAAAATAGTCCTTTTCCTGAATTAGTTCATAAAGTAATGTTCCTTTCCAAATCACGCCTCGAGGGCTACCTCTTCGTAATGCCCACAGGAAAACACCCAGTTACTGTCATTAGCAAGGTGCCAGAAGCTCGGTTAACAGGTTTGCAATTTAAGCAATCTAGACTCACTGATGGTTGGGGTTTAACTATCTTCCTTACTTGTTGAACAGCCTCACGTCTTCCTAAACAGCTCAATGGGTTCATGTTCATATTAAGGATAATTTGGGCGGGTTGATCAAAGAAAAGAGGAATACCTGGAAAAGTGGACTATGTATGTTTAGCTGGCAATTATATTTAGGATGACGATATGATGTTAGAAGGCATTTTCATTATGAAAATATTCAGACTTTTCTGAACAGGGGGGTTGGGGCGGGTGGGCAGCGATATAACCTTTCACAGAGATGTCTGGTTTTCCCTGCCCAGCTACTAAACAACGTTCTGGTCCATACGGAGACTCTAGCAAGGTTAGGAGAAAAATCTGCCCAACCAATAAACTCTCCAGCAACCCCCAAATAATCCCAGTGTAACGAGATAAGCTACTACACTAATGGAAAAAATCTAGAAAAGCAAAACCCACCACCGTTAAGTGTAGGAGGTATTTCAGTTGGGTGAAATACCACTCCAATGCACCGGTTGCCAGTACCCCAGAGGACTTCTGGGGGGCCCAGTGAAAGATGCTGAAAACTCTAAGGAACGATTTATGTGGAAAGTGCCATCAGGAATGCTGGAAACATGACATTAACAGGCCACGTCATTGAATTCCCCTGCTCTAATCCAGTAAATGGTAACGCTAATGCAGGAACGTGCATGATCCCGAAAACGAAGGCTGCGAGGGGCGCGTCGCTTTCCTACACAGATTTGATTTCTAATTTGTGCACAGGTTTCATTTTAATTTATGCAAGCCGGCTGCTGGCCTCGGGGTCCTTCACGGAGGCCGGAGGGAGCCGGTAAGCCACCCTCGGCCGGTCTGGCCCCGGCCCTGGCCCCGGTCCCCCTCAGGGGAGACAAGGCCTCGCCGCTCCTGCCGGCCCCCGCGGCAGGGCCCCGGGCCGGCGCGGAGGGAAGCCCGGCCAGGGCGGGCGGGGCCGGCCGGTAAAGCCGCTCCTCCTCCCTCCGCTCCCGGAAGAGTCCGTCTGGAAAAGCCGCCGCCTCTCCAGCGGGCCTGGCGGCACCGGCCGCCTCCCCGGCTGCGCCTAGCCCGCCGCGGTTCCCCGCCGAGGGACGC
>NW_010973238.1:1956452-1988119 GCF_000737465.1 Haliaeetus leucocephalus | reverse complement strand
CCCGGCCCGGTGGGCTGCGGCCCCGGGCCGCCGGGTACCTCTGCCGGCGCCCCAGGGAGGTGCCCCGGCCCCGGCCCCTGCCCGGGGACCCCTCGGGCGCGTCTGTCTGGGCGGCTCCCCAGTCTTTTTGCCCGCCTGCTTACTGGTGTTTTTTAAGCGAAACCGGTTGTTTTCATACAGTTGTTTTCCCTGTGAGGTTACTGCTGGGTTCCTGTGGCGTGTGTACACCTCTGTGTGTGTGTGTGTGTCTGCCTGTGCTCAACACAGATACAGTAGGAACTTGAAGCCAAAATACTGTCACCTTTAATATGTGGGGATGCATTGCACAGGAGAAAGCCGTTCTTCGTGACCCTGATTATTAAAAGGTGTTTTATCACGAGGCTAACAAACCGTCTAATGTTGGCTGGATTTTGCCGAGGCGTAAGCAGTCTAAATTGTACTTGCCTTTCGTCTGTAATTCCTCTGCGGCTTGTCATATAGTATCTATTTGCTGTACAATGGCCGTTCGTCCAGAAGTTTTATGGTAGGCTTTATTATACAGAAAAGCTTTTAAAATCAATAACAAATCACAGCGGAGGTATTAATCTCTGTTTGGTGGAGGTTTCTCTTTTAGAAATGTGCTCCAGGTTTCAGGCTTCTTCACAGCTCACCTACGTAAGGGTCATCTACGTAATTGTCTAGTCCTGTGTGTCCTGAGCTGTTAGCCGCCTCAGAAATGTTTTGGAGATGACTGGTGGTGTTGCTGGCTGACCAGGGCAGTTTGGTACAGTAGCAGTTGCACAAGTACTCTCGAGAGATATGGAAGGAATGTTGCTCAAAATGTTTGTGTTCCTGTAAAAATGCAAGTAAAATATCCCTGCCTTGATGTTCTCCTCACAACCCCCGCTTGTTTTTTAACTGGGGATTTCTTATCTTTCTTTAGTAGATAGGAGCCATAGCACTTTGTAATCTGAATTCAGCTGTCAGTAACTATTTGAACAAAATTTAAATACTTGGAAGTGACTATGTACAACAGCTTCTGTCAGATTGTATTAGTTGTCTGGGTCTATACCCAGAGGTAAGATCTGAATGCCTGGAGAATCATTTGCAAATTCTATAAACTGCGTTTGGAAATCCTCCTCTCAACTCGCCATAGGAGAAGACAGTGCTGAACTGCAAGTCCAGGCCACGTTCTGACTGCCAACGCGTGCTGTAATTAGTAGTTCAGACTCTGTACAGCGATACATACTGGTTGTTCTGCAGACAAGTAAACAGTAGTGATGTAATTTAATTTAAAAAAAAAATTAAAATAAATCTGAATTCCATATTAAAGTAGAGGCCAAAAAAGGCATTTCCATTAAAAGGGACAGTGATCTTAAATCAGTTGTCTCACTGAATATTATCTTGTTGCGTCATTATGCTGGTGTATCAGTGCTACTAAAAAAAAAAGTTGTAGTAAAAAAAGCTGTTAAATAGATCATGTAATCACAAAAGCTGGATACTTGGTTGTATTTCATTGTCTCTGTTATTACCCCATGTCCTGGTACTGTGTGTTGAAGTTGGGCAGGTGGGTAGTCTGTGAGCACTGCTTGCTTTTTAACTCATATTTTCAAAGCTGTGTAAGAAATGTTTGTAAACTTACTACATTTTGTTTCTAGAGGATGCAGCTCCTTGGTGATTACAACTTTGGCTGTGAGCTGTTTTCATGATCTCCTGGAATTATTGGCTGCCTGCTGCACGCCCACAGCTGTAAAGCTCAGAACTGTGCTCCTGCGTAACGTCTTGATGCTGTTGTTGCTGATGGAGAGAAACAGGACTTGGTAGTTCACTTGGTGGCAAATTATTTGGAGGAAACACTGTCCCAGGATCTGGATCATTTTTACCATGGACTCCTCGTCTGTCCAGCAGGATGTTCACTTGGAGAACAGAAGCAATAATGGGGGCTGTAACAGCTCTGAAGAACTTTTGGATTGTAAAGCCAAGTCAGATTTGCCAGTTACAACAGATGAAATTAACAGTAAGTTACTTCATACACACCAAATCATTTCCTAGCCTTACCCAGGTTACTCTACAACTACCTATTTTGTTGTACAGGTGATACTGAAGGACTTTCTTCCTTGAGGTCAGGAATTTCTTGTACAGCAGTTTTAAGCAAGTTTGTTGAAGGCTATTGCTCTGTGTATGACAAAACTGTCTTTTGTTTTAAAACTTATTCTTTTGAAACAAAACTGAACTGTTAAGTACTATTGGCTATCAGTTAAGTATGTGCTGCTCAGGGTGTTACTCTGTCTTCTGATAGTGTTTCCAAGAGTATATACCTGAAATTCACTAGAACTAATAGTTCTGAAATGATTGTTGTGGAGTAAGCTCATGACTGGAGTACTTTATTCTGGCAAAAGAAACTTTCCAAATAAATTGATTAGGCAAAAATCAAAATGTACTCAAAAAGTCTCTCTAAACTTCCATTTATGGAAGAGACATGTGGGCATATACTCCCCAAATTATCTCAAAATACCTTTTATATGTAGACAAGCTCTATAATAAAATAATCATGCAGCTGTTTACAAGAAACTTAAGAGAGTGCTGATCTGAGTAGATTATAGAATCAAACTTGGGTTGGAAGGGACCTCTGTGGGTCGTCTAGTCCAACCTCGTGCACAGAGCAGACCTAGCTTTGAAGCTAGATCAGGTTGCTCAGGGCCTTGTCTTGTTGAATTCTGAAAATCTCCTGAGAGGAAGGTTCAATAACCTCCGTACCCATTCCAGTATTTAACTGCTTTTGTTGTGAAAATCTTTTCCTTGTATTGAATTGAAATCTCCGTGTTTCCACTACGGGTATCTAAGGACATGTTGGTATATAAGGATATGGTGGTAAATGGGTGAGGGGGTGTATATGTTGCAGCTGCATAGATACACAAAAGTGTGCAGGTTACTTATGTAAAAGGAGGTGATCATGTGATGAAGTTGTTAGCCTTCTGCCCTCCTCGTACTGTAGATTTGCCATCTTGTCATGGGCAAGAAGGTGGAGGCCTGAGACTTTACATTTCTTGCACTGCCCATTAGCAGGCTGGCAGAGTGTAGTTATATGATGATTCCTTCATATTTTATGAAGTTGGAGATCACGCATTCCTGTCTTCTCCTGTGTTGGACATTGTGCAAACAATTGAATTGTGGCTTACAAATAGGTAGTGTGTCTTTCTACTGTTTTCAATCTAATTGCATTTCCTCCCCCACTGTTCCAAAAAGACTGCAGTTGTGTTGACGCTACTGCAATTAAATTACTTTTGTTCAAGGCAGCATTTAGATTCCGAGTGTCTCATGGCCTCAGAAAGTTGCCAGGAAACCATTCCTCCAGAATTTTGCTTCAGCATCTATTTTGTATATGTATCCCACTCACAGCTGTGAAGATAAAAATGTAAATAAATTATAAACCTGATGCAGTAATAGCTGCAGTTTCTGAAAGATGGGCAGAAACAATATTGCTGAATGTGCAAGGTATCCCCTTAGTTTTGGCTTCTTGTGGCTATTCTTAGCACTGACTTCTCTTTTAAATTTAGTTTTGACAATCTTTTAGTTTTAAAATGCCTTAAACTCTGACTTAGGTTGGTTAGTCTTTAAAAAAGCAGTCCTGTCCTCTGTCCTCCTTTGCATCGTTGTTGCACCCATCCCTTCATCGTGCCTGCAAGTGTTTTTGGGACCACATGAGGAACTGATTCAGGCTAAAATGGCCTGAAAATGTTCTCTGTGTGACCAATAAGATACTTAAAAGTGTTTTAATTCAAATCTTAGAGAGCTGTTGGGTTTTGGCAATCTAGGGCTGAAAGTTTTTTATTTTTACCCACATTCAGTTTCCTCTGGTTCACTGTACCAAGCATCTGTGCTGGCTTAAGGGAAGATGCACTGCAGAGGTGGGAACAAATGGTTAGGGGTGGAAATTTATCTTTTCCTCTTTAAACTACTCTGAAGTGAAATTTGACTGCGCTTAAAAGGAAGCCTTTTGCTTTCTTCAGTAACAAAAGGGAAGACAATTAAAACCTCCTATCTTCCTACCTGTAACTTTTTCCCATATGGCTTATTTAATTTCAGGGTGCGCTTTAATGTTCACCACATACATGAAGGATAATAGGTTTATTTTTGAATAGTTTTGCTTTCAGAAGTTTGTAGTGATTCATTATATTGGGGGGGGGGGAAGTTTAATAGCAATATGTTAATGGACTGATCTAAATTAAAGTTTTATTGAATCATCGTAATCAACTTCCTGGCTACAGAGTATTTCTGCATATGAATCTTAGAAACACTTAGGTTTGGGAGGAACTGTTTCTCAGTTCTGGTTGGTTTGATTTTTTTTTTTTTTTTTTCTTTCCTCCCACATCTTCTTTCAGCAGACTTTAAAAAAAAAAAGAAAACAAACTGCTTATTCAAGTCTGTAGCTCTGAGAGGAGGAAAAAAAAACAGAAAGAGGAAACTTGATTTTTCCACTTGCAAATACTTTGTGATCATAAATGTTAAATATTTTTAAACATCTTTATGAAAAAATAATGAAATCTTCCCTATTATTTCAATGGGTTCCAATCACTCCAGTGATACATGGTGTGGGAATGAACAGAACCAGTGGCTATTTCAGTACCTTGCTCATCTGAGAACTATAATAATGCATTTAAAGTTAGATACATAGTTTTGTTGCAACAGCAGTTTCATAAATGTAAGTAGTCCCCAGCTGAGTGAAGTAGAAATGTGTGAGACATCCAAAATACAAACCTGTGAAGTGTTGAACTGGTTTTGAAGATGCATTTTTCCTGATGGAAAAGAAAAATCCAATATTAGTAAGTGGGGATAAAATTAGTATTAAAGTTGTTCTTGAATTGCCTTCTAATTGGTACATTTATTATTTTGATACATGTGAGTTTTGCTAATGTACGTTTGATGAAGACATCCTATTTGAAAAAAAATTAAACTTGGTTTAAAATTGAGAAACTCTGCTTGGCCCAGGCTGGAAGTCAGGATGGTGGATGCTTTCTCCCCAGTGCCCAGCAGCATACCAAATAGCTGAATCATTCAGCACAGGCCCGCAGTTGCTGAGTCTTATTTGTAGCAGGTTGCCACTCGGTGTGACACAGATCACTTTACGTAGACTTGGTGTTTCATGCTTCTAAACCTAACAAGATTTAAAAACCTGTGTGAGGTTTTAAAGATAATTTATGATCACTTTTGAGGTCCTGCTTGAAGGCAACGTAGTAAAGCAAATGAAAGGTACTTGTTCTGGTCTTTTTAAATGAAGAATTGAAAGTCCTTTATAAAATTCCTCCTGCCAGTTGCTGTCATTAGCAATTTCCATATTCTTACAGTCTAAAGGCAGTAGTGGTAGCATGGTGTTTGGGTGGAGGTGTGACGATAAATGGGGTGGCTTAAAGTGTAGCTCAGTGAAACTTTCTTTTCCAGCTACCAGTATTAACATCAACGAAGTGCCAAATGAAGAGGGAAGTCTGGAGATAAACAGCAAAGTGGACGGCTGCCAGAATGGGCCAGAGTCGCTCTTCCCCGACTCTCCTGTGTCTTTTGACCCCACCAGCAGTGTGCAGGGTCAAGAGTCGTCCCCAGGTGTGACTGGTTTCCATGACAGCCTAAGGAAGTCTCAGGGAACTAGAGCTGAGGGCATAGTTCTTAGAAAAGAAGCTTTGCAGTCTCTCAAACTAAGTCTTCCCATGCAAGAAACTGAATTGTGTAAGCATCTGTTTATGGTGGCGCCCCTGCTTTCTCTTGCTGCATAAAGCTTTTTACTCTGAGCCTGGCTCTAGAATCCTATAACATCATTTAAGCTTGGACTAAACTTTGTTTTTGCAGTAAGCTTTTACTTTGATCTACAATTCATTTTCTTTCAGTAAACTACCCTCTGCTGCAGCTAAGGCATGTGCCTTAGCATTTAAAAATTGTTCTTGCGCTGGAGGGGAATTTGTGCTTTCTGGGGCTGCAGCTATTCTAATCTTCTTGATAATTGTGAGTAACAGGTGACATTAAAAAAAAAAAAAAGACGGAACAGCAGAACTAGGTGATTTTAAGCTAAGTAATAAAGGGGGGAGGGAAGGGGGAAGCCTTTATGGTAAAGTGCCTAATGCTGCAGGAGTTCTCTGAAATAATGTTTTTAAAAAGCCTTACTACAGGAAAGATTAAATGGGAGTTAACAAAAAGTAAGAAAATTTATCTAGGGAACATCTTTCTCTGACCTGTAGGGAATGAGTGGACTGCCTAGGTCTTGCTTAGTTTTAGAATTCCAGTACTGTCAGAAGTGCAGGACAGGTGAGATTAAATGACAGCAATAGTTTTGTTCGTGCTGTATAATCTCTTGTCATGTATACGTGGAGGAACTACAGCATCTGCAAACTGAGCGATGGAAATACACAGGCTTTATCAATGCTTACACAAGGATATATTAAAAGAGGGTATTCTGAGGTGCATGCAAATGGGCTTTCCTTGCATTCCTTGCTTAAGCATGAAGCATGTTGCTGATGGTAGAAGGGGCTTTTTTCTTTTGCATCAGATTTGCCTGTGTTGGAGTTTTCTGTTTGACTGTAAAGATACCTTTCACTTACAGGCTCAGTAGAGTCTTCACTCCCATTGGAGAAAGAAGAACAAATAAGACTTCAAGCAAGAAGGCGCCTAGAAGAACAGCTCAAACAATACAGAGTGAAGAGGCATCAAGAAAGAGTGAGTACTACACAATAGACCTTCTAGATTCAGTGTGTTGTTGAGAAGCTTAAAAACTTTATCCTTTCTGTGCTCTAAATTACTGTTTTCTCTGCTTTAAAAGTTCATTAGTTTTCTCAAATCTGAGAAAGCATTTTTTTTCTTCTGGACATGCAAAATTTGGTTCTCTGTTACCTCATCAGTAACGTACTGTTTTGTGCTTCTTAAGTGGGGGGGGAAGCAAACACAAATTTTCCTATATTTTTCAGTTAGCTTTTGGAGTCTACCTTGAACATTTTCAAAATGCATGTACTGAGCCTTGATAGGGCTGATTGCTGATGTAATTTACCTTGTTTATGAAATGATGCATATACTTAAATATTAATGTAAAAGTGTAGAGCTTTACGTATTAAGTTCTACAGCAAAACAAGTCTTTGATGCTAGTTCAAATGTAACATGCTGGAATTTATTGTTGACTCTTTGCTTCTTTTAGTCAAATCAGTCTACATCCAAAAACAGGCCCTCCAGCACCCTAGATCCTGAGCTGATGTTAAATCCAGAAATCTTGCCAAGAGCTAGCACTGTAGCAATGACAAAAGAATACTCCTTTTTGCGGACCAGTGTCCCCAGGGGGCCAAAACTGGGTAGCTTGGGACTTCCAGCATCCTCAAAAGAGAGAAGAAGTTCAAAATCTAAGCCCAGTAAGATCCGGTCCCTGGCTGACTACAGAACTGAAGACTCAGGCTCTAGAAACACTACTGGGAATTTTGTGGCTACTGATTTATCTGGTGGGACTCTGAAGCAAAGCAGAAGTGGTCCAACATCAGTTGTTTCTGAGATAAGTCTACCCTCTGACACGGATGATCGAATAGAGAATTCCTCCTTGGCAGGTGATAGTGTTTCAGAGATTGATGGGAGTGAAGTGGGAATGAGGCTGGATGGAAATGAGAGTGACAGCTCTACCTACAGCAGTGTGTCAGGAAAAGGACTGTATAACAGTTTACAGAATGCAGAAGGCAAACAGGGTATTCCGTATACAATAAATGGTCAGAAGATACATCCTGATGCAATGGGGCAATTTCCTTCCATCAGTGAGGTGCTACAGGCTGCGGCGGTGGAGCATCAAGCCCAAGAGCAAGAAGTTAATGGGGAAGTACGGAGTAGGAGAGACAGTGTTTCTAGCAGGTAAGAAAGATCACTGTACAGTGAGGCCATTATTGGCCATTATACTTTCTTGGAATAGGCAGCCTATTACTCTTACATTCTACTAACTTTGAATCCAGTTTTAACTTACATTCATTGTCATCAAATCTGTTAACTTGCAGATTCTAAAAGAAACTGAAAGGTCACTTCCCTTGAGTACCTATTTACTAAGTATATCTTTAGAGAAAGATATTTTTGCCACTGACAGTGTGTCTCACGTACTGCTAGCAGTTGCTTCTACCTGTATTTACTTGTGAAGCAGGCATTCATTCACTGAATCACTGGTGTGGCATTCGTCTTTAAAGTCTAAAAGTGTAGACTTAGCTGACTCAGTGATATTTATTATCATCCTTTTCCTGATCCACACATGTAGCTTTCAGACCTCAAATAGTTATGAAATGCCAAGAGTCTTGTCCTAGATACTCTTATCCTCTTCAGTCCTTTAGAATGAGATTTACTTAGTCTCACGGTATTAAACTATGAGTCAGCAAGCAAGTGGATGACTGGTGAAGCCCTTAACAATGCAGTTGTGTGTTTTATCAGTTGTTTGCAGATGCCTGTTGTATACGTGCTAATTTTGAAATTACCTTTTTTTTCTTCTTCATTGGAATAAAGTGTAATGCCCCGAGATGTTAAGGTAAAATCAGTTGTCTACAATTATTCCAGCTTAGACTGAATTCTTACAGTAACAAGAGAGAGAAGATCTTTCTCTCTAGACTCCTTGGCTGTACATCAGGGAAGGGGAGCGCAAGGAATCCTTTAGACCAAATACCTGTTTTTCCTTCTTTTGTAGCAGCTGTTGGTATTTCTCAGGCACTTTCACATTAAAGCATACAATTGTGGACAATAGTTGTGGAGGTTTTGTGCTCCCATTATGTCCATTTGTCTGCTTATAATGGGATATGCAGATACAGAATACAATGAAATCAACCATTGCACTTCTGTAAAATAACAAATATATGGGGGCCACACTAGATTCTAGTTGCTGCAAATATAGGAAACTAATGTATAAAACCTTAGGGTGAATATAATTTCTTTATCTCTTTAGATGGTAACGAAGGTTGTTTCACTGTGTTCTGGACCCATCATAAAGCCAGAAAAAATGTCCTAAATTCTAGGTCACACATGAAGTCTGAGTACCTCTTAATTTCAGCTTCACTTCTACTAGATGAGTGTTGTATTCTAACCCTTTAACTGTGTATATGCTGTCTCTGTCTCCAGCGTTTCTATGGAAAGCTCTATCGCAGGAACTCATGACGAAATGTTGCAGGTTCTGAAGGAGAAGATGAGACTTGAAGGGCAACTAGAAGCACTCTCACTAGAAGCTAATCAGGTAGAAAATGAATTTGAATTTCTGTATTTAGCAAATTATATTAATATGTTAATTAATTTTGAAGAGCCTCCTACTCATTACTTGTGGGAATTGTGTTTTGTAAAAACATTGTTGAATAAGGTACTTTACAAGGATGCTGTGGTGGGTTGATGCTGGCTGGATGCCAGGTGCCCACCAAAGCTGCTCTATCACCCCCCACTTGAGCTGGACAGGGGAGAGAAAATATAACGAAAGGCTCATGTGTCAAGATGAGGACAGGGAGAGATCACTCACTGATTACTGTCATGGGCAAAACAGAGTGCACTTGGGGAAAATTAATTTAATTTATTACCAATCAAATCAGAATTAGATAATGAGAAAATAAAACCAAATCTTAAAACGCTTTCCCCCCACCCCTCCCTTCTTCCTGGGCTTAACTTTACTCCCAAATTCTCTACCTCCTACCCCTGAGCGGCACAGGGGGACGGGGAATGGGGGTTGGGGTCAGTTCATCACACGTTGTCTCTGCCTCTCCTTCCTCCTCAAGGGCAGGACTCCTCACTCTTCCCCTGCTCCAGCGTGGGGTCCCTCTTACGGGAGACAGTCCTGCACAAACTTCTCCAACGTGGGTCCTTCCCATGGGCTGCAGTTCTTCACGAACTGCTCCAGCGTGGGTCCCTTTCCTGGGCTGCAGTCCTTCAGGCACAGACTGCTCCACCGTGGGTCCCCCGTGGGGTCACAAGTCCTGCCAGAAAACCTGCTCCAGCGTGGGCTCCTCTCTCCACGGGGCCACAGGTCCTGCCAGGAGCCTGCTCCAGCGTGGGCTTCCCACGGGGTCACAGCCTCCTTCGGGCATCCCCCTGCTCTGGCGTGGGGTTCTCCCCGGGCTGCAGGTGGAGATCTGCTCCACCGTGGACCTCCCTGGGCTGCAGGGGGACAGCCTGCCTCACCATGGTCTTCCCCACGGGCTGCAGGGGAATCTCTGCTCCCGTGCCTGGAGCACCTCCTCCCCCTCCTTCTTCACTGACCTTGGCATCTGCAGGGTTGTTTCTCTCACATATTCTCACTTCTTTTTCTACTGTTGTTCTTCCGCAGGTTTGTTGTTGGTTTTTTTTTTTTTAAGTATGTTATCCCAGAGGCGCTACCACTGTCGCTGATGGGCTCGGCCTTGGCCAGCAGCAGGTCCATCTTGGAGCCGGCTGGCACTGGCTCTCTTGGACATAGGGGAAGCTTCTAGCAGCTTCTCACAGAAGCCACCCCTGTAGCCTCTCTGCTACCAAAACCTTGCCATGCAAACGTAATACAGATGCTTAAGATGATACATATAAAGTTAGCAAAGTCTTCAAAGGCTTTAAAAAAAAAATTTGTTTTCTTTTTGGAAGTGAGATGATAAATCCAGAGTAATGCAAGTAGTGCCTATATAGCTGAATTTTCTCTTTATGTTGATTGATGGCATAAGACATATAATAGAAAGCATTCCTCCTTAAAGTGTGGAAACGTGTTCTATTAAAAATCCTGATATGGTTACTGACATATAATGCTATACGTCTTGTCTGTGCTTTCCTCTCTATTTTCTTTGACTATTTGAAATACCTGCTAGGTGAGATGTCACTTTAAAAAAGAATTTTTTACAAGCCACTGGTCTTTGCTTTAGCAAAGGCATTTTGCTGGGCATCTTCTTTACTCAGCCATTAATGTATTTTCTCTTAAGACTTCTGTATTTTGATTTTCTGGACACATTCAGGCTCTCAAAGAGAAGACTGAGCTACAAGCCCAACTTGCAGCTTTGAACATGACGCTTCAGGCGCAGATGGAGCACAGCCAAAACAGCCAGCAGAAGCAGGAATCTCTGAGCTCAGAAGTGGCCACATTAAAGCAGTCTTGCTGGGACCTGGAACGAGCAATGGCTGACCTGCAAAATACCTTGGAAGCAAAGAATGCTAGTTTGGCTTCTTCAAATAATGATTTGCAGTTAGCAGAGGAGCAGTACCAAAGACTCCTGCTGAAGGTTGAAGATATGCAAAAAAATGTTCTCACCAGAGACAGCACAGGTGGGATGATGTAAATGTCAATCTTTAAAAGTCGTTATTCCATAAATCATTTTGTTTCAACATAATTCTGAAGTCCAGGAAGAAGAAGGATTTTTAATTTGTGTTTCATTTATGTCAAACTAATAAAATGGTCTGAATTTTAAGATTATTGGTTTTTATTTTGTGTCACAGAAGTGCCACAATTCGCAAGCTGCCACTGCCAGCTTGGAGAGGGAGGCATAAATATTTAGTCTAGTAACTGTTTGACAGTGGACTAATGGTTTTTAGAAAATTGTACAAATATTGGTTTCTGATGATGACTCTACATGTCAGGGCACCTGCTTTGTGATTTTTAATTTGTTCATATTTTCTATCTCTAAGGAACTATGAATGCTTATAGAAGTGATTCATTTATTTTAATTTTATTCTGCTTATGACCTGATACTTTGGATTCTAGCACTTCCCCTCACTGTTGCAGGAAAAGCCAGTTTTTATGTAATTAGGCATATATGTTTTTGTTCACAAAGAAAGAAGAAAAAAAAGAAAAAGCTATGAATATAGCAATAATCCTTGAAAATGTGTGCATAAAAATAGAACAATGGAGTGCGCTAGTCCAAGTTTTTTATTTTTCTTTTTCTAGTTCATGATCTGCGACAGCAGTTGGCTTCCTTACAGAACCAGCTTCAGAAGGTGCAGTTGGAACGGACCACACTGACCAATAAGCTAAAGGCGTCCGAAACAGAAATCTCATCGCTCCAAAATGTGCGGCAGTGGTACCAGCAGCAGCTTGTCCTAGCACAGGAGGCGCGTGTCAGGCTGCAGAGTGAGATGGCCAATATACAGGTATTATGATTTAATTCCATACGGGAGGACTGAGAAACTGTTCTTTTTTATGTTAGTTTTATCCAGAGGACATCGTTTATGAGCTCAGATGAGGGAGCCTGTCTCATTTATATATTTTTCAGGTGGAGAGTAAGGGGGGATGGTTTTCATCATGAGGCGGTTCATGTTAATGCTGAGCCATAAATTTAACCAAAGCACTTGCCTTCTGTGGATGAAGATCTGCAGTGCCATGAAAGTAGTAGCTGAGATAAGGCACAGATAGATTCAATGTGATTGGTTTTTTTTCTGAAGTGCTTAAATTTTTTGGCCAAATTTTGACTGTATTAATCTGTGGTTCCCCCCCCCCCTTTAGGCTGGGCAAATGACTCAAGCAGGTATGTTGGAACATCTCAAACTAGAGAATGTGGCACTGTCTCAGCAGCTGACTGAAACCCAGCACAGATCCATTAAAGAAAAGGAACGTATTGCAGCACAGCTGCAAAATATTGAGGTACGGTTGTAGGTGGCCTTCATGAATTACCTTCTGCCTAGGTTGTGTATTTATTTAGGTTTTGCAAACTCAAGGCTATTTCAGCAAAGTAACAGTGAATTCTTATGAATTGATTCAAATGGTGCATTATAAAAACAGTAAATATTTCAGACCAAATAAATTTGCATGACATTACAAACAGTAAGAGGGAGCAAGGCCATATGTTTCCCATTCCAAGGAAATACTTACATTTTCAGCTCTGGTATTTGTTGCTAGTTGAATTTTAAAGGTGGATGTAAATGTTCTCCTTTGCCCATTCATGAACTTTTTCAAGAGAAAACTTAATTGGAAATTAAACTAAATCATTAAAGTGCTTAAGTGTGTGAAATTTCAGGTTTGTCCTTCCTGCCCTCCAGTAAGAAAAGATGGGTAAAATCTGAAGTGCAGTACGCTCACTTTAAAAGCACTTAGAACCTTAAATCCCATTGAATTTCAGTGACATTCCTGCTTTTAAGTCTCAAATGGCAGTAAAGCAGCAGGTTAGTGGAAGCACCCCATCTCCGGTGTTACTGATAGTGGTTGTGTAAATGACAGGAATTGCTATTTCACAGAGTAGCTACAGCATCCAAGGAATCTCTTTTGTTTCAGAATTTTTCCAGTCAGCTGAATTTTTTTAAAGATTCTTTTTCTTTACGTCTTGTTTCATCAATTTAGAAAGGACATGGTGTTGTTTAAGAGGAATTCAGTTTGTCACAAGTATACAAGACATTCACTGTTATTCTAAAGTGTCTTAAGTATATGAATGGGTGACTTCAGTAAAGACATGCAGGTGTGTAAGGCAGACATCGGAATTATTTTTGCTTGTGTCTTTTCTCTAGAAATTTTCTCTAACTTATATTTTTCTCTTCCTCCTTTTTTTTTTTTTTTCCTTATTTTTCACCCCACCCCTCCTCCTTGTCCATGGACATTGTAAAAGTTGATTCCTTGCTTTTTCTGTGCAGGCTGACATGTTAGATCAAGAAGCTGCCTTCATGCAGATCCAGGAGGCTAAAACCATGGTGGAAGAAGACTTGCAGAGAAAACTAGAGGAGTTTGAGGATGAGAAAGAACAGCTTCAGAAAATGGCTGATTCTGCAGCAACATTGGAGCAAGAATTAGAACAGGTAGATTGTTGTTAGGTAACTTCCCAAGGGTTTCAAGGGAAATACTTATTTGGCTGAAAAGGCAATAGTAAATAGATACTGAGCGCTAAACTTTTTTAAAAACCTGAAAGGTAGCTGCAAAAATTAAGTCCATATCAAAATCACTCTGTCGCAGGTGAAAAGGCTCCCTCTTTTTCAACCATCTCAGTAACAGTACTTTTTTGAAATTTAAGAACTACTGTCTTGTAGATGTTGGGGTTGTTTTTTTTTTAGTGAATTCATTATGTGATCATGCCAAGTGTAGACAAGGAGCATAGCTCCATGTTCGAAGTTGTTAGGCAGTCAGGATATCATTATATACACTACAGTGTAATAAATCTGCACTTTGCTACAGTCCTGCTTTAACCTTGTAATATTACAAAGGGCTAGAATGAGATGAAGTATGCGATAGCTCAGTATTATATTCCATGTAACTATATGGCATGATCATTAATAACACTGAATTTACCTGGTATATGTACTGTGGACACATTTTTCAAATAAAAATTTAGAACACTGTGAATCTTACATAAGAATGTTTTAGGTTTGCCATTCTGGTCGTTGCTTAGCCTGTAAGATTACAGATGCTGCAGAAGGCAATCAGTGCAATTAATAGAGCAAACAGAAGTGGCCTAAAAAAGTGAAAAAATAGTTTCACCTTCTCCTACCTTCTCCTAGAAGCTAAAATATTAGTTAAAATACTTTTGTAGTGCATTTGCAAAGATAACATTCACTTTGTATGAATTTAATCTCAAAATACTTCTTGTCAGGTCAAGTTGACTTTGCATCAGCGAGATCTGCAGCTTGAATCTTTACAGCAAGAACACCTAGACATAATGAAGCAATTCACTTTGACCCAAGAGACATTGCACACCAAAGAGCAGTGCCTGGATGACCTGCAAACACAGTATGATGAACTGAAGGCCAGATTAGAAGAGTTCCAAAGTGACACTACTTCTAAAGATGACATGATCCAGTATTTGCAGAATGAGAAGATTGTTTTGGAAGTAGCTCTGCAGGCAGCAAAAGCAAGCAAAGAGCAACTTGACGAAGGAGCAGTGCGCCTTGGAGAAGATACAGAAGTAGCATCAGAAATCTTGGAACAACTGAGGCAAGAAATGGCAATCAAGTCAAGCCAGGTAATAAATACCTAAAAGTATCTTATTTAAAATAGCTGTTGCAGGGAAGTATTGCCACAGGCACAACAGAGCCAATTACATGAGAGGAGATTGGTACATGTGAGTTTGTATACATGTGTAGTTGTGAGATTCAGCTAGTGGGAATATTTTAATCAATTCTCTCATTTTTCCCTGTTGTTAGACTATCTGACACTTTACATCCTGTTACATCGTTGGTGAGCCTACGGTTTACTATCCCTCGGTCTCTATATGCGTTTATGCATTTGTGTGGTATGGGAAGGGAAGCTGAGGTTAATTGATCTTGTTCTGTCAGTTTCCAAGAGCCGCTATCTTTTTAAAATCTATCAGTTTTAAAACGCAATAATTTTGAGTACAGATCACAGTTTTGGAAGTTATTTTTTAGCGTGCTGCTTTTCTGTGGCACTGTGGGACAAACATCTTCCTTAAGCAGTAATTTGGTCATGTTTAATTGTGCCTTTTCTCTTGAAACAATATACCAGGCTTTGCTTTTGCATAGTGCTCTATACCAGCTGAGGCTTTTTTCTAGTCACTGAACTGTTTTACAAGCCCAAGCCCAATGCATATCCTTATTCTTTTTGTGGCTGCTTTAAATTATGGTGACTCTTCCTTTCACACCTTAGTTTTATAGTCATCTATGCTCTGTATCTTTTCAAGCATCCAAGCTTCATAGCAAGAGCTTTCATATTGAATCCTCATAATCATGAGTTCCTGATAATCTTTAGAGATTTCTTTTGAAGATAATGGGACTTGATAGTATTACCAATAGAAGTATTGAAGAACTATGGAAGTATATTTAAGAGAGAGATTTTTTTTTTTTTTTTTTTTTCCTTCAAAGAGCCAGCTGGTTTCTTCATTTGATTGTCACGTGTGTGTGAATGGGTGCCGTCCGGATACAACATATGTACACCACTGATGCATGCTAAAACTTTAATGGCAGGATAAGGGGACTTCATGCATTCCTGAGGGTTGACAGGGCTCGCTATGTGGTGACCTGTGTGAACGTATTTCCGTATAAAACGTTGTGTTATCTAACCGTGCCATTGAGATGCCTAGTCAGAAACAGGATCTTCACTAGATTAGACAATTGGTACCAGCAAAAGATACTGTCGCTACTTGAAATAATGTAGAATATGACATTTGGCTTGTAAAGCAATGTGTTTGCTTTTTTTTCCTCTGGTAGGTAGAAAATCTGCAACAAGAAAATGCCAGCTTTAAAAAACAGGTTCAAAAAGTGAAGGAACAGTTCCTGCAGCAGAAGGTAAGCAAAAGCAAACTACTTCAAAGAGATAAAACCAAGGAATATACTTTTTTTTTTTCCCCACAGTGAAGGCATGTACTTCTGAGGGCTTTGTGAGGACACTTGAATCAATTTTCTGTATCAAAGAACTTTGTGACATAATTATACAGTTTCTGTATTTTGTACAGTTAAATTTTTATCTGTAACTAACATAAAAGCAGATCCACCAACTAATTCATGCTTTTATTGGACTTCAGGGAGTTTGCCAAATGATCCACCATAAAAAAACCTCTCTCTGGTTTGCTGATACTAGGTTTGCTTTTGCAAAAGTACTCATGAAAATCTTGAAGTGTCATCGTTTTCCTGCAGCTTTGAAAAACGATAGTTGCTTCGGTAATTAGATTGCAATAGACCTCTTACTTTCTAATTTTATTCTGAATTTACACAGTTTTGAAACATTAATTTGAAATTGATATGCCATTAGCGTTGCACATATATGCGTCTTACGTATAGGGTGGCACCATTAATTTTACAGCTTGATTGCTTATTGATCTAATGCGAAAGATTGTTTTAGCTTGTTAGGTTTAAGTTTGGGAAGGCTGCTTAAACTGTCAGTTGCAGTTAATCCCTCTTGTCATGGGAAAAGTTATTAATTGCGTGCATGGGATGGTTAATTTTTTACATTAGTTTAGTTTAAAAGAATGGCATGTAATTACTGCAGTTCCATAAAGAACATGAAGAAAAGTATCCCATACTGCTATAAACACTCTCACAAGTTTGGTTTTTTATGAACTTCTGATACATAGTGGTATTTGATATCTGAGCTGACATAAAAATCTTTGAACCAGAGTAAATATGTTACAGAAGATGATGCTGGTTTGTATTCTTCAACACACACACCTCCGCCTCAAACTAAAATAATACTAGTAAATACTTCATGGTAAATTACTCTTAAGTTTAGAAAGATGTAACAGAGGTGACATTGTCCTCTTGAAACTTGTGCCCAAGGTAATGGTGGAAGCTTATCGAAGAGATGCAAGTTCTAAGGACCAGCTGATTAGCGAACTGAAAGCTACAAAGAAGCGGCTGGACTCAGAATTGAAAGAGTTAAAACGAGAGCTACTGAAAATTCAAGTTGAAAAACAGGCGCTGGAATCTGAACATTCAAAACTACAGAAGGAAGTATCTCAGGTTCACCAGCAGATGGTGGAAATAGAAAATCATCTTCAGTCAGTGCAGAAAGAACGAGATGATATGGAAACACGCCTACAGGTATGGAAGGTGTTAAGCTTTGGACTTTGAGAGTGTTACATCCAGGATATGTTGCTATTTCTGTTAACTTCGGAAATAAACAGAATGACCACCTGCAAGTTAAGGTTCGTGGTTACACATTTAATATTGTCTATACATTTGAGCATATACCTACGAAAATTCTGTAAATATGTGACTGCTTATTAAGATCACATGTAAGTAAGTGGGGAGAAGCACACTACAGGAGTGGTAGAGGTGTGATGTGGAAGCAGTTTCCTTGGTCCCAAAGTGAACTCCATCTGAGAGCAAAGACCAAACTAGAACCCTGTTCATACATGTTATGGTGGTGGCCGCAGAGGGAAGGATTAAAGAAGAAATAAAAGGGAAAGAGAAAGGAGATGGAGAACCTTGGAACAGTTTACATTTAGAGATGGAAGTAACTTTGAAACTTCATGCTTATTCTCTTATAATCCAGCATACAGCAAATGTGCTTTTTTTTCTTACACTTATGGGTGCTTTTTTTCTTCTTATTAAGTCTTTGCAGTTCGATAAGGAACAAATGGCATCTCTTGCTGAGGCAAATCAGGCATTAAAACAACAAGTAGAACAAATGCAAGAAGAAGCAAAAAAGTAAGTGTTCTTTTAGCACAGACAAAAGAACTCTACAGCATTTGTGTTTCATAGTCACCTTTTTAGCAATCACTTTTTTTCCTATTCCCTGGTCTTTCCTTTGGGAAACTTCAATAGTCAGAGAGTCACAGTCATATCCATGGCAAAGTGTTGGTTGCATGCTACACAGGAGTTGCATCTTCTCCTCTGATTCACTTATGCTTTTAACCAACAATGCCTGCCATACAACATACATATTGGAGTGAATCCTAATTACCATTCACTGAATTTTAGCCTTGACTGGCTAAAATGTTGCATTAGTGAGAACTATTTATTTTTTTTCCACTGGTGGTCACAGGGGTTTTATGATACCTGACATATCCACCAAGGATCTCAGATTGGATTGGATTCTTACTCTAAATTTTGTGTTATTTTTAGACAGAGTAGTATATATTCCTTCATGCTGGAGTTTTAATAGTTCTGACAAAGACCTCTTAATTCCTGTAAGTATTTTCTTAGAATGTTATCAAGAGTCTTCAAGGTACTGTCTTGCAAAGGGCCAAACTGTACCTTACCAACCTGATGGCTTTCTCTGATAAGGTGGGTGACTCTGGGACAAGGGGGGAGAAGTGGATGTTGTTTTTTGTTGGGCCATGTGAAAAACGAATCTTCTACTACTGTTTTCAGGCAGGTTTTGTTTTTACCTGATGGGTTGTTTTTTTTCCTTTCACTCCAGTGCCATTACTGAGCAGAAACAGAAAATGAAGCGTCTAGGGTCAGATCTGACGAGTGCGCAGAAAGAGATGAAAGCTAAACATAAAGCCTATGAGAATGCAGTCAGCATTCTTAGTCGTCGGCTACAGGAATCTCTTACTGCAAAGGAATCTGCTGAAGCAGAGTTGAGCAAACTGAAAGCACAAATCACTGATGGTGGAAACAACCAGATTGCTCAAGTATGCAGGTGTCTTTTAGCATTGTTAGTACAAAGATAGAACTGTCTTGTTATTAAATATAAGTCTTGAAATATTATTTTACACCAAAGTGATGAAAATATTTGGAATATAAAGCTAAATAAGAACATGGTATCAGTGTTCTGAGCACTGAGAATGTCCTTAACTACATTTGAGAGAAGTGATTTGGCAGGCTTTGGTTTGGTTGGTGTGTTTGGTGGTTTTCTTTTCTTTTTTAATTTTACTTGTATCTTTCAGGTTACCAATTGTAATCCAAGCTCAAGAGGATGATCAGCCTTAGTGCTAAATTTCCTGATTAATTTTCATTGTTGGTTTGTTTTTTGTCGGGTTTTTTGTTTGTTTGTTTCTTTTGAAAGTCTCAGCATCTGAAGACTTTCCAAAATTCTCTTACTGCTTTTTTCTCGTTGACAGTTAAAAGTTCTTCAGAGTAGCCGTAACTTACTCATATATGTTATGCCTGTGATAAGAAAATTAATTTACTGGGGGAAGGTCCAGTTACTTGGACCAATGGAGCAAGATACAAATACATTAATGGTAGTAGCTGGATGCAAGGGTGGAAAGCTCTGAGCAAGACCTTTACATTAAGCACTAGCACCTCATTTAATATTTGCTAGTGAAGTAGGCTTTTTAACAAAAAAAAATTACTCCTGTAGATGATTGATACATTAATCACACGTGTGATCCCTTTGTCTTTAGGAAAGGATTCAAACTCTGGAGACAGAATTGCAAGCTGTTAGTAGCAGTAAGTTGATGCTGGAAAAAGAGTTGCAAGAAGTGATTTCACTTACCAGCCAGGAGCTTGAAGAATACAGAGAGAAAGTGCTGGAACTTGAGGATGAGGTGATTGCTTGAGTTTGTATGGTAGATGGGAATGTGACAGTAAAAATGTGCCTGAGAAGCAAGGAGAAATTTTAGTACCATAATTTAATTCCAACAGTACAGGAAATCAGAATCTCACATAGGAAACATCGTTGTCAGTGAGCCTGCAAATTTTGCTGCCCTGTGCTGGTTCTTCGTGGTTTCATGAATCATTGTCATGTAGGGGAAAAGAAGATGAGAGAGAAAAGTAGTTCCTTTATTAGATACCGGCTGTGTCTGGTCATGAGACAGTGAGGATGCATGAATCACTATCTTCTGAAACTATTTGGAGTCACAGATGCTCAATGATTTTGAGGGCAGGGTGGTGCTGTTCAGTTGTGGAGTTGCACAAAAAAATTATATAAACTATTCTTGACGTGCACCTGAACAGTACTCCTGGATTCTGCTTTCTAGCAAGCATTTTAGACTTCCAAAAGGAAAAAATACCCAACTGAACTTATTTTGAAGTGTTCATTTAAAAACAAACAAAAAAGAAATCTCACTCTGGGAAAGCATGATGTTTAATGAGTTTAACTCACAACTTTTTTTGTGGTAATAATCTGGAGTTGTTTGGTTTTGTTTGGTTGATTTGGTTTTTTTCTTTGGCTACAGCTTCAGGA
Source organism: Haliaeetus leucocephalus (assembly GCF_000737465.1). NCBI lineage: Eukaryota > Metazoa > Chordata > Aves > Accipitriformes > Accipitridae > Haliaeetus > Haliaeetus leucocephalus. The sequence continues at coordinate 1,967,715 of NW_010973238.1, read as the reverse complement.
ATCTAGAGGCTTCAGGAGGAAGATAAAACGTTTAGAAGAAATTAATAAGAAGTTGGCCCTTGAACTGGAGCACGAACGTGGAAAACTTACAGGTCTTAGTCAGTCCAACGCTGCTTTGCGGGAGCACAACAATATCCTCGAAACAGCATTAGCAAAAAGAGAGGCAGACTTGGTACAGCTGAATCTACAGGTAATTTGACCTTTTAATATATTATCTTCAGAAAGGAATTAGCTCATGTTGTGGTTTAACCCCAGCTAGCAACTAAGCACCATGCAGCTGCTCACTCCCTCCCCCTACACCCAGTGGGATGGGGGAGAGAATCGGGTGAAAAAAAAAAGTAAAACTCATGGGTTAAGATAAGAACAGTTTAATAGAACAGAAAGGAAGAAACTAATAATGATAATAATGACAATAGTAATAATAAAAGGATTGGAATATACAAGTGATGCACAATGCAATTGCTCGCCATCTGCCAACCAATGCCCAGTTAGTTCCCGAGTGGTGATTCCTCCCAGCCCCACTCCCCCTAGTCTATATACTGGGCATGACATCACATGGTATGGAATACCCCTTTGGCCAGTTGGGGTCAGGTGTCCTGGCTGTGTCCCCTCCCAAATTCTTGTGCCCCTCCAGCCTTCTCACTGGCTGGGCATGAGAAGCTGAAAAATCCTTGACCTAGTCTAAACACTACTTAGCAACAAGTGAAAACATCAGTGTGTTACCAATGTTCTTCTCATGCTGAAGCCAAAACATAGCACTATACCAGCTACCAGAAAGAAAATTAATTCTATCCCAGCTGAAACCAGGACAGCTCGTATTTCTAATAACAGGATGTAGACATCTTTACTCATATGATACAAAGTTGGCGCATTTTCTCCAGATCTGGGTCTCCTGTGTGTTGCATAACAGCGGTAATATAGGGGGCTAAACAAGAGATCGGAAATGAGACTTTGCACTAAACAGGGCTGTTTCTTTTGGAAAAAAACAAATCACGCTAAAATATTTGCAATAGTGAATGTGTGGCTCAATTAAGTTAGTTGGAACATACAAACTGTGTTACATACAGACTCAATATGATGAACAATTTTTATGCCAATAGTAATATATTTGTGGGGTAGAAGCAAATGGGAATATAGGCAATGAGCTACCATTTAGCCAGAGCTACTTTTAAGGTTGAGGGTACCCTGAGAGCGAGTTACCAGTGAACAGCAGAGAGAAGTTTTGCAATCCTTGCATTGGCTTGTGTTTGTGTTACCTGTACTGGCATTTCTGGTCTTCCAGTGAGCCCATGCAAAATGTGCATTTGTTTTTGTGATGTGATAATAGGTTCAGGCAGTCCTAAAGCGGAAAGAGGAAGAGGATCAGCAAATGCAACAACTTATTCAAGCTTTACAGGCTTCCTTAGAGAAAGAAAAGTCAAAAGTTAAAGACCTTAAGAAGCAGGTAAGGGCTCAGCTTTTGGTTTATTTACTTAAAAGGTGATTTAAATGTAAAGTATTTGAAAAGTAACTTAAAACAAAATCTACGCTTTATAACATACTGCTTCCTGCAGGGTCTCCGTCATGATGGCTAGTGGCTGAAAGATCAGTTGATGTCTTTTCTGTTGTGCCCTGTTAAGCATAGTCATTGACTACCAGGAAGGTTCCACTATGACTTGTAATGCATGGGACATACGCTGAAGTGATGATATGTCATCCAAAAATTCAAAAGGAAGAACCAGTCTGGCAAACGTGCTTTTTCCATTATATATAGTTACTAACTGCCATTAGCATTAATAAGGGTAACAACACTAATAATAAGTGTTTTAGACAAAAAAGAGAAGTGTTAACAGCTGCATAACTTCCTTCTTGACTTGTTTTGTACCCCTTTAGTCTAGCTCCCTTTATGATTCACCCACAATGATAAAACAAAGAAAAACTGCATATTTTTTTTTCTTGTAGGAAGCAGCAGCCAAAGCAGATGCAGCACATAACCGCCGTCATTACAGAGCTGCTGTGCTCGAGCTCAGTGAAATCAAGAAAGAGCTACATGCCAAAGAACTGCTTGTCCAAGCCCTTCAGGTTGAAGTGGACAAACTGCAGTAAGTAAATGTCTAAGTTCTTAGAGAATAGTAAATAAAACAAATCCTCTGAAAAAAGCCATACATTAGTGAATTTTTTGTTTTGCCAGTCTGGAGTAGGTTATGTTGAAATGTACCCCAGCTGAGCCTGACCATAAGATGCATGTTTGGACTCTAGGCAGATACTTGCATTTTTCTGTCTCTTCATAATTCAGTTAGACCTGAAGTGTGCTGTATTTAGGCTTCACTATCTGCTTTTTTTACAGTTTCAATACAGATTTCTACTATTTCATGTTAATAGTAAGGATTAAGCCTTCATATATATCCTATTATTCTTCTCTCACATCCCTGAGGAACTACATAGAGGATGAATTTGATTGTTGAATATATTCCACAATATATTCAAATACAATTTGTTTTCTTGTATAGAAGATACTTTCTTAAATTATAAGAAATTATCAGGCCTACATAAGAATGGATAGAAGGCTAACCCTATTCCTCCTAAAACAAAAGCAAAATTGCTCACAGGTTTTTTGCTGGGTTTTGGTGTTGGGTTTTTTTTCTGCATAATCTGTTGTTTGTAACTGGACTATTACCAGTGCAATATTTATTGATATATTCGTGCATCTGTCTCATATAAAATCTTTTTGTGATTTAACTTTTGCTATGAATGTGTCAGCAAAGCCTTCAGTCAAAGCTATAACTAAGCAGGTTCCGTGCAGTGTCATGTCATTTGTCGTTACATAGCTAACCCGGTGAAGTCCTTGTTTTAAAGGACAGATTGAATAACTGCTGTGTCTGTTAATCCTGCTGTGCAGGGTAGAGGATGAAAAACATTCCCAGGAAGTATCACAGTTTCAGCAAGAGCTGGCAGAAGCCAGGTCTCAGCTCCAACTTCTGCAGAAAAAGCTGGATGACAAGCTTAGTGAACAGCCTGTAGTAAGCCAAGAGGTAAAAACTGTACATTTACTGTGTTTATCCTTATTTATGATGCATTGTATGACTTCATTTGTCTTTAATTCAGCATTTTTTAATGAAGTTTTGCTAGGTTTACTTAGAACCAGGAAGGATTAATGAGACATAATAATATATTTCAGAATTTGTCTTTGATTGCACCTATAGATAATTCTAAAGATACTTTCCTCCCCCACCCCCCTGGTAGGTGGAAGACCTCAAGTGGGAAGTAGAACAAAAAGAAAGAGAAATTGAAACACTTAAGCAGCAGTTGGATATGAGTGAACAGCGCAGCCACAAGGAGTTAGAAGGGATGCAAATTGTCCTGCAGGTATTTAATCTAGCCGGTGGAGATTCTGATGGGTAACCATTATTGCTGTAGGGTGATAATTAAAACAATACTTTTGTTGTTTAAAAGCATACTTATACTTTTCTGATAATTTTTTTTACTCATAAAAACTTATTCACTATATGTTTTGCAGGGTCTTTACTTTTCTCGGTTTTCCTTTGACTATGCTGTTAGCTTCTTATTTTCTTGACCTTACGCCATTAAAATAGGCTACTGACTTTTTTTTATCTAATTCCTGATCTTCTGCCAGGGCAAATTGGTTTAAAATAGCAGTGTTGTTTCTTTTTCTAGTTTGCCCCGGAAACTGAAAAAAAATTATAAAAATATTAGTTGGCCGGAATTTTTATACCATTTCCCTGTATCACATTGATTCTCTTCTTTTCCCATTTAGAATATCAAGACTGAGTTGGAAATTGTGAGGGAAGACCTGTCAGTGACTCAGAAGGACAAGTTCATGCTACAGGCTAAAGTGACTGAACTGAAGAACAGCATGAAGTCGCTGCTGCAGCAGAACCAGCAACTGAAGTTGGACCTGAAGCACGGCAAGATGAAGAAGGTATTTAAATAGGAAGAATACATGTTGTAGGGTACCAGAAAATATTCTGCTAATTAAACTACTGGGAAATACTCTGCTGCAGGAGACCTGATGAAAACTCTGAACTGAAATGTCTGCCTGTGATACAGACTTACTGATGTTCTGACATTTAAATGATAAATGCAGGAAGATTTGCAGGCAAAAGTAACTGTACTGATCTTGACTTCCCACCTTTTACTTCAGAAATCTTTGTGTTTAGCATATTATGTTTACATTGTGACTTATAATAAAACAAAAATGGTAGCACTTAAATAATGAATCATGGGCAAATACAGAGTTACTACCTTCTTATAGTTAACACCTGCTTACTCTTCATATCTGTCCTCTCCATACTGTCCAGTTTTTCATCCTTACACAATTTCAACAGTTAACTATTAGTGGTTTCTTTGAGTTTTCTGATTTGCTACGAGTACACAGAAAATGCAGCAGTAGTAGATCTCTTACTCTTTCCCTCCCTGAAGTAATTGTCTCACTAAGCGAGACAGAATTTCATATGGAAGCTTCCATTTCACTCTTTTAGACGTTGGTCCTGATACCTGCATCCTGCAGGTTCTAGAATTTCCAAAAGGTTTTCTTTGATTGTACTTAACTGATTTATTTTTTTTCTGAATTGCTATCTTAACTATACTGAAAGAATGTTATTAAAATTTGTTTTGAAGAGCCAAGTCATTTGCTTTAAATCCTTTGTGTTTTATTTCTTCAGTAGGGTGAGTTCTTGAGTAGGTCTTTCTAGATGCTGTTTGTTTACTTATGACCATGGCTAGCAGATGACATTCGGTTAGGAACTTTTGCTTGTGACCCATGAGACTTAATATGAATATGCTTCTGATTCCTGCTGTATAATGCAGATATGTACCAGTAGTGTGATGTGAGACTCTTTCTATGTGGCAAAAATGACACTGATGAAATAACTTAATTGTATTTCTGGCTTTTTCTTCTTTTTTGACTTTAACCAGAGGAAGGAACTGAAAGGAGAGAATAACTCTTCAAATCCTGTGACTCCAGTCAAGATTCCTGATTGTCCAGTGCCTGCTGCCTTGCTGGAAGAACTGCTGAAACCATCGACAGCTGTGAGCAAGGAGCCTTTAAAAAATCTGAACAGTTGTCTCCGGCAATTAAAGTATGACCCGTTATTTTCAACTCTATTTAATAATCTTAAAAATGTTTCCAAGAAACCAGCTGCCAGCCTAAGGAAAAAAGGATTTGTAAAATGAATTCTTTTCCTCTTATTGGGACTATATTTAGGACAGTAGGATGTTCTGTCATTGTAAGTGCTTGCTCACATGGTAATGAAATAGGGAGAGAAGCCTTTACAATAAACTAGACAAAATGTCCATCCTAAATCGTACACAGCACATCAAACCAGAAACAGCTATTTCTAGTTGTTCTTGCTGATGGAAAAGCTGGTGTTTCTCTCTGCAGCATCAGAAAGGCTGCTCATGATAGGAGCCCAGGCAGTGTGTTAATAAGAAACCTCTACAGAGGAAGTTCATTCTGCCAAAAATACGTTTTCAGATCTTCCCTTACAAGGTTGCACATGAGATTCTGAGCAGGAAAGCTCCAACTTCAGGAAGATGGAGAGTTTGGGTTATTAGGAGAACTGAGCTGCTATTATCACCTCAGTTGATGTTTGAGGGGAGTGAGTCTGTGACAATGTTCTATGATCCTGTACTACCAGACTAGTTGCTTTGCTAAGTTGGTGTCTGACTAAAGTAATTATCTGTTTATCTAATTATTTTTCTGTGCTGCTTTCCTCACTTCTACCTCCCATGTTGTCTTTTATACCTGCGAGAGTACCATGTTCATGAGGTTGTAGCCACTAAGTGCCCTTACTGAGGAGACAGTCCTGCATCATCTCTGGCAATGAGTATTTGCCGCAAAGGAGCTGGTGCATTGTTGGCCCTAATTTTTAAATGAAGCATATTGTATTTGTTTTGCTCTTAAAGAGAGACAAGTCCTAAGCTTCCTGTAGACTTTCTTCTCTTGTATACAGCTATAGCTTAGATAGTCTTGGAGTATGTATCAAGAAACAGAAAAGTAGTTTTCTGATCTCGCATTCAGCAGTTTGCTTTCTGCTTGTTAATTTTTGCTTTTTTGTTCTCAATACTTTGAAAAGGCAAGAAATGGACAGCCTTCAGCGTCAGATGGAGGAACACACCATTACAGTACATGAATCAATGTCTTCGTGGACTCAGATTGAGGGGCAGCTAATGGACCTTACCTCTACCAGTCCTGCAACTGCGTCAGACCAGCAGGAGATTCCTACTATAGAGGAAAAGAAACAGAATTGTAGTGTTAGGGACAAGGAAGCTTCGACACTATAACTTCCTTATCGGTTGTCTTTCTTCTATTGCTTCAAGTATGTAAAGAAATCTTTATCAAAATTATTTATTTATTTCATTTTTAAAAATGGTGTTCAGAGTTGTGCTTTTGCCTGTAGAAGCAAAGGGCGTGGCTTTGAGAAACTGGTGTAATATTAAATGCAGAACATGCTATTCCAAGGGTTTGTTTGAAACCTTACTGTAATAATTCTGTCATGTAGGGGACTGCCAAGTGGTAAATCTAGCTCATTTGGGGGTTTAGTAGGAGATTCAGATGAAGGTTTAAAATGAGGTCAAGAGGAGCATCTGGTTCCAGGTCTGTATTTGTTCAATCTGTGTGAATTTGGTAAGGAATGAGTGTTAATTTTGTAACATCTGGAGTCTGATTTTTTTTTTTTTTTTTTTTTTTAAATCGAGGGAGTGAATGGGGGGTGTGGGGAGGGTATTGTCTTCCCCCATCTTGGGTTGTATCCAAATCACAGGGAAAAATAAGTTCTGCTCATGTTCAGCTGTTAGCAGTGGTTGAGGACTGGATATTCCAAGCATCCTCTCTCCTCCCTGCTATAGTCTTTTATTCTTGAAATTCAGATTGCAGATATCTGTATTTAAAGAAAAAAAAAAATCATTTAAAGCCATTTCTAGTTACGAAGATGACCTCTGACCCTATAGCAAAAGAAACAAGACTGTAAAGACAAGCAATGCAGACCAGTATGTATCTTTGGCAGATTTGCCTGGGATGTTTTCTGAAGTGTCGGGTTTTTCTCTTACAGTCACAGGCCAGTAGGGAGCTTTGCTTCACTGCACAAACACTTCTTGCACCTTTTTAGTTCAACTTTTGAAGTAGACACCCTTGAAAGAGGTATGCGTGTAATATATATATATATATATAAAAAAAAGAAAAAAATCATAATTTCCTGACTTTGAATATCTGTTTTAATATGCTTATATACCATGAGTTAAGGCTGACATGAGGGTGTTTTTTGTTACTGTCATTGTTTTAATGTTACATTTAAGTTTGCTGGTTTTTGCCATACTGTAAAAATGGCTTAGGGAAATTAGCCCCTAAAGCCAGAGCATTTAGAAATGTAATTACTTTTACTTTGAAAGACAAAATCATAATGCCTATAAAATTATTATTTTTATTAGCTTTATCTTCTCCCACACACTTCCCCTACTTTTTGGACGCTCTATTACAAGATGTCCACCGTGAATGGAAACGTTGGTATTGTGGCAGCCCCTCTGCAGAGCACCTTGACTAGATTATTATTAAAGCAGTCCACTTTAGATTCCTTCACCTTTGGTCCCGTTGCTCCCATGTGGCTCATACTGTAGTGATAAGCCTCCTCTCTCCTCATTAAAAAATTCAGTGTGGAGGTACTGCTTTGCCTAATGTGCTAAGTGCTGAAGTACAAATCAAAATATGCATGACAGATTATTTGAAAGATTTAGTGGCAACTCATGTACTAGCACGTTTTTTGTCTTTAAAACATAAAGAAAACAGGTCAATTATATCCACTATAGTTTGGCATTTAAAAAAAAAAATCTAGGAAGTACAAGTAGATTAAGTGGCTGGGGAAATAAACCAAAATTCTAGTTCATCTGTTATTTTCAAAGAGACTGTTGTTGCTTTTGGATGGGTTTGGTTGGGTGGTGGGGGGAAATGATTGCAGTTTGCTTAGCAATAAGGCAAAAAATAAGCAAACGAAAAACCCAAAACCACCCATATTTATCCAAAGTCTGATTTTCTCAAAATTACCAATTCAAGCTCTAGTCCAGTTGAACACTTGACACCTAAAGTGTCTATACTGACTGGTTTCATGCCTCTCAGCTATTGGATTTTAACTTAAATTTTATTGGTATCAAAGTCAAGGGATGCTAAAAGTCAAGATTTTGAAATTGGTGAAGGAAGAAATGCATTAGCGTGGCATTAGGTGCCCATCATACAGAATTACCAAACAATTCAAAGAAAAGTCAAAAGCTTTACAGACTAGCTTAGATATGTTAATGTCTACATACTGCTGCAGTCTCCTTTGCAGAGTAAATGGTACTGACTGTCTCGCTGCTGTCATGTTCTTGAAGTTGCCTGTATATTAAGCTCAAAGAAGAAAAAAAATACACAGTATTGTTAAAGAACAAAATTAAAACTACATAATGAATAATATATTCAGTACAAAAAAGTTATCAAATGTTCAAGATTTTAAATAACACTTATGCAGCGTTAATGTTGCTGTTCATTTTAGTAAATATATTGCCTACAGTTAAGAATCCCTTATGTTTTAATCTCTTAAATTTGGCAACAGTTGTATGGATAAAGGTTCTGCCTGGTATCAAAGAAGCCAGAATTGTTAGAAACCTTCATAGTTCTTCAGAATGTCTGCTCTCCTCTTCTTTTTGTACCCATAATTGTACTGCGCTCTGTTTTCAGTGCAGTGCTGCATATTCTCACTAGCTCCTTAGAAAGACATCTGAGCCTACACCATCAAGTAGTCTTAGATGCATGTTTTTCCTTTTAAAGATGAGGGAGCTGTTGTGAAGTGCTCAGATTAGATTTCTGCATTGACCCACCTGTCTCTCTTTGAAAATACCTGGACACTAGGTATTTTCATTTTATATTCACTATGTGTTTTTTCTATAAACAGAAGCACCATGCCGCTTACTTAAATGAAGGACAGGCAGTGAGATTTGGGGGTCTAAATCTGGTGAGGTGCTAAGTCCATTAAGTTATGGAAGTCACTGGGAAGCCCTCTAGAAGAAGCACGCAGCATATGATAAAAGCAAGGCCTTTCTCTGAAGCTCATCAGCTATGTTTCTTGATTATCCAGAGAAATAGTTTTTGTTTTATTAAAAAGCCTCACCCTGAGGCTGAGCATGCTTGTTCTACAAAGCCTCAGGTCCCTGCTGTCTAGGCAATAAAACAAACTAGTTGTAGCAATGCCTCCCCTCTGCCTGTCACAGCTCTGCCAAATACATCGGAGGAAAGTCTGAAGAATAATCTCTTAAAGATTTTTTTTTCTTTTCCTTTTTTAACCACTGCAATAGAATGTATTTTCTGTCTGCTTCTTCAGTGGTTGCTACCTACTAAACCAAGTCTTGTTGATGAAGGAGAAATGTCACTGTAATGTGAGAATGTTTCCCAAGCGATTAAAGTTAGTGAATGCTGCAGCATTACTTCTTCAGATGCTCTTGGGCTTCTGAGGACTTTGGAATAATTGTGCATTTAAAAAAAAAACAAACAAAAAAACATAACAAAAAACCAGCAAACTCTACAATGGAAAAAAACATTAGTTACTGCGTCTCTGGTGTTGCTGAACATCGCATAATGCTCCATTCTATTGTCTTCCAGATTTCTTGGAAATATTTGTGCACTGTATTGGGATCAGCTGAGCCCCTTATCCACTCGTGCAATGGGAGGATCTGATCCCATACTTTTATTCAGGCAATATCCTAGCTCAAATCTATGAGAATTTCACATATGTGAAGAGTAGAGTAATAATACCCAGAATGAAAGTTCCAGTGCTCATATTTTCATGGATTACTTATGCCTCCTTAGGGGGGAGTGAACTGCAGTGGCATGGGTGTTTTAATCTTAGGTATGACAACATTCAAGGTACACTGGGGACAGATAGTGTTATCAATATAAATTATAACTTAAAGATGACATTCACTACTGGTGATGCAAAAGGTTGTGATGTATGTTTTATTAACTTTGCTGGGGAAGCGTGAATAGTTGCATGTAACTTGCTGTGACCACAGACTTTAAATATTTTCATGTGAAAGCAATTACAGTCCAAAGTAAATACTAATGCGCATCAGCTGTCATCTGATTGATCTTGTCTCCTACTAACGTGTAACACTTCAGTCTTGGGCAGTAGGGCAGCCTAATTTCCAATACAGATGCACAGATTTCTAGGGGAGGGAAAGATGTTCTGGATATTGTAAATGAGATATTGTTATGTTTTATACGTGACATTCAGTAATGTCTGCTTAAGCTGTATTTGTAAAGATAGAAGTTAATCATTTCATGTTCTTCAGTGGATAACCCAGGGGCTGGAGGAGTTACACTATGTACAATTAATGTTTATGATCATACAAAGCATGTTGATTATAAAAATAATGTGCATAGGAATTCCTTTAAAAGTTTTGTGCAATAAACTATTTTTGGTAAAGGGCTCCATGTTGTTTCTACTGTTAAAGAGAAATTGATACCATCTTCTCTTTGGTTTTGGATAGTAATTTTTATGTTTAGGATTCTGAACACGCTGTATAGCCACCTTTAAGGAAACAAAAAAACCCCTATTTTGAAAGAGTATGTTACTGCACATTGGTTTTTCACACATCTAAAATTGATTGTGCTTGTATTTCCATTACATTTACTTTTTCTCAGTTTGCTGAGCATGTCAGGAAAGAAACATAATGAGCGTTATCTCCCTTGGCCTGAATTTGCCAACAGCTGAAGTTTCAGTGCCCAAGGTGGAACAATGCAGAAATCTCATCGATTCTAAATTAGCCCATTGCCACGATAAGAAGTGACTGTACCTTGCTTGTAATATTAAGCAGTGTGAGTTAAAGAGATGCTGTCAACTTCTTGAGGGCCTGCCCTTTTGTCTCATCGTTTAAACCAGGAACTGCCCGGTTTGCTTACAGTACAAGTAGCTGCACCCGTAAGGTAGTGATGTTACACCTAAGGGGAGGGCTGAAAACCGACTTCTTCCCTTCTCACACCACCAGGTGCGTTAGATTTTTCACCATTTTCCATCTCTGCCGGCTTCTCTGAGACCGCTGCAGCACTCCGAGATTAATGCTTGGACCGAACCATCCCTTTACAGGGGACTTTCTTTCACGTTGCTTGTGCGTCTCCTCAAGCACCAAGGCCGCTTACTGCGGGCAGCCAGCCGCGTCCCTGCCCGAGGGAAGGCAACGCCGTGTGGGCTCCAGCTCCTGCCCGCCGGCTCCCGGCGCCTTGACCTCCCCTTACAGCCCCTTC
>NW_010973238.1:1934245-1955778 GCF_000737465.1 Haliaeetus leucocephalus | reverse complement strand
GAGCCTGCCTTCCCTTGCTAGCTCTGGAAATACACGTTCGTTCCTCCTTCCCGAGAAGTCGGCCTTTCCCCCCCCCCCCCCCCTTCTTCTGGTCGTGGCTTTCCTGTGGCTTATTCCAGGTTTGTTTTGAAGTTCTGTTTCTGCCACGTAGTTCGTAGCTGTTGGCTAATTTGGCAACAGGCAGTATAAATACCCGATTCCGTAGCCACAATTATTTTGGCATGTGCAAATCCTAGCAGTCAAAATATAGCTGAAGATGGGGTATGTCTCATTTAATTCCTGCCTCAAAAAAAAAAAGTCTGTTTTCTTACATTGCTCGTTTACTGAAAGATAGATTTACTCAGCAGATTTGCCGATGACACCACGCTACGTGGTGTGGTCGACATGCTGGAGGGAAGGGATGCCATCCAGAGGGACCTTGACAGGTTTGAGAGGTGGGCCCGTGTGAACCTCATGACGTTCAGCAAGGCCCAGTGCAAGGTCCTGCTCGTGGGTCGGGGCAATCCCAAGCACAAATACAGGCTGGGCGATGAGTGGATTGAGAGCAGCCCTGAGGAGAAGGACTGGGGGGGGGTATTATGAGTGAAAAACTGACTATGAGCCAGCAACGTGCACTCACAGCCCAGAAAGCCAATTGCATCCTGGGCCGCATCAAAAGAAGCGTGGCTGGCAGGTCAAGGGAGGTGATTCTCCCCCTCTACTCTGCTCTGGTGAGACCCACCTGGAGTACTGTGGTCGGCGCTGGGCCCCAAAATAAGAAGGACGTGGACCTGCTCGAGCAGGTCCAGAGGAGGGCCACAAAGATGATCAAGGGGGCTGGAGCACCTCTCCTGTGAGGACAGGCTGAGAGAGTTGGGGTTGTTGAGCCTGGAGAAGAGAAGGCTCCAGGGAGACCTTATAGCAGCCTGCAGGAAAGATGGGGAGGGACCCTTTAAAAGGGAGTGTAGGGATAGGGCAAGGGGTAATGGTTTTAAACTGAAAGAGGGTACATTTAGATTAGATATTAGGAAGAAATTCTTTACTGTGAGGGTGGTGAGGCACTGGAACAGGTTGCTCAGAGAAGTTGTGGATGCCCCATCCCTGGCAGTGTTCAAGGCCAGGTTGGATGGGGCTTTGAGCAACCTGGTCTAGTGGAAGGTGTCCCTGCCCATGGCAGGGGGGTTGGAACTAGATGATCTTTAAGGTCCCTTCCAACCCAAGTCATTGTGTGATTTAACGAGTAGTGGAATAAAATAATATTGCCATCCTTAAAAGTCATTCATTCATTCTCACTTGGTACTAGGCTTAATTTTTTTGGAAACAGATTTTGCTGTTTCATACTGATGCAGTAAGACAAGGGAAAATACATCTCTTACCCATTCTTCCAGATTCTGGTTGATTTGGAAGAAGCCGTGAACATGCATTTGTTGTTAAAACAGTTATATTTGTAAAGCCGCTAAAGGTAGGTTGAAAGCTCTTGTGTGCTAAACTAGAAGAGGTAGCTGCGTCAGTGCTGGTTGTACTCTAGATCATTTGAAGTTACATAAAATGCATTTTAAGGTTCAAATAATCACCTTTTGCACCTGCATGTAGCAAATGATCGAAGGATTATCTTAGGCAATTGCTATTTCTCAGGTTTGTGAGTCACACCTTTTGTTTTGGACAGATCAAAATAGGTGATGCCATTGAAAATTAATAAATGCTTATGCATCTTAGCTGAAAGCTTACTGTCAGAATACAAACGTATTTAATTAAAGTTCTGTGTTGTCATTCCAACAATGTTTTTCCTGTTTCCACAGCAAGCTTATTGTAGAAAACTCTTTGTAGTAACAGTAGATCTTACACCAAAGATTGATTTCTTCACTGTTGGTCTGCTTTATCATTTCACTCCAATTTAGTTGTGCCTGAGTTGTAATGGACAGATGAAAGAAATACTTTTTCTGACATAGATGAGGAATAAAATTTTAGACATCAAGTTCTCTCAAAACATAAGATACCAGAGAAATCACTTCTTCATAACATTTTTTACTTAACCACAAGCCAAGAAGAAAGATTTTGTGTGTGCCTGCATACTCCACATACATGAATTACACCTATGTAAGGGTCTGCTTTTCTGCAGAATGATTGTGCTGGTTCTGAAGCCTAAAAATAGGAGCATTTCCTGAGTTAGTTCTTTGAGGCGTTATATTATGTTGGCTCTTTTAAAGTGTTTTCCTTGAGTTGTTTCTGCAATAAACTTTCTTACCTCTGAGTTTTCATCTTTATTGTGTTTTTTCAGTTATGCAATCTCAAAAAGAAAATCCTTAGAATAGCAAGTTTTGATATTCTTATAGTTGACTTCAGGGCCGTGTTTTATCCCTTGATTAAAACTTAATGGCATGAAATTAATTTCTAAAAAATACAGGATTAAGAACCAAAAATAAGTCAGAAGATCTTTCACATCTGTCTTTGCAGTCTTGTGGGCAAGTCAGATAATCGTAACCATGAGGTTGCTTGGAGGTTCAGGTATAATAACGGAACTAGAATACTTCGGGGAGATGGCTCAGCAGCATCAACTGTGGCTTTGCCACAGTTTGTGGGGTTTTTTTTAAGCTGAAATACTGTTGTTTCCCGTAGTTTCAGTGAGGTTTTAGTTAATATTTATGAAATATTCAGGGACTGAGGTATGTTCTCTAACCACAAGATATTTAAAATCGGACATTCAGAAAAAAAAAAATGACTCTCAAAGGAAATGGCCCTCAAAGAAAACAACTGTTGAACTCACGTAACTGTCAAGTTGTAAAAATACTTGAAAACTTGCTAAAGTTTGGCATTAACATCTTCTCCCATAGTATTTCCTGTTAGTAGAAATGTAATAGTTTTCAAGTCAGATTCCAGTGAAAATTTTACTTGGCTATATTGACCATTGCTGAAAGTTACGAAAACTGCTGTGTGCATTTGGGGTTTTTAAATATATGAAAAGTTTGGTTCTTTACCAGCTTAATCCTCGGGTAATTTAAAAAGCCAAATTGTCTATTTTTTTGGCATATTTTGTGATGCTACTGTTGGCCATACACGTGGAAAAATAAGGGAGTTTGACTATACTGTGAGTCTATGATGAAGATGCAATTTTGGAGTTACTTCTGAGTTTGTATGCTCTGACAAAATTAATAATTAGCTTACTAGGATCCAGTATTTAGAGTACTGCATCCCTGCTGTGTTAGGGTGCAGCCATTCACCGTTCCAGCCTCAGTTTCCCAGACAAAGGTTCTTGCCCATCAGAGTGGATGTTCTGACTCACGTTAAGGACTGCTTGTGCACCCTGTTCATAAGCAGGAGAGCTCAGAAGTTGTGGACATTTCTCATACTGCCATGTGCGTCCACAGATGTGTTTTTGAGGAGATTTAACTTAAAATTACGGGTGATACTGACTTCATACCTGGGAGATTGTTTTGTCTCTAATGGAGTAAGATTAGGAGTTGTGTTATTCCAAAAAATGGCATGATGAAAAAAATAGAAATCAATTCATGTGGAAAAGCTGCAAATGTGTGTTCCGGTAATCTGAATTTTCATAAAGTGAGGATGAAACCTGCAATTGAAAATAAAGTTGAAAAAAAAAGATTTGAAAACCTAATGTTTAAACAACAAAGTAGCACATCCTACAGAGGCGGCAAAAAACCTCACCATAAAAACATTTGCTTTACATAAAGGAATAGTCTTAGCTGAATTTCTGATTCTTGTCTTGGTATGCAAAAACAACCTTTCAAATAACTTTTTTACTTATTCTTCCTTTTGCTTAGCAGTAATGTGCTTGAATTGGTACTAAAAAGCCATACACACCTGTGCAAACCAGTATAACCCATAAAATGGCTAGGTGGTAAAGGAAGGGTCAATTTAAGGAGGGAGTGAAAGCAAGCTGAAGGAATACGACACCCTAATCATTTCTATCCTAAAGCTGTCCTTTCCGAATAGTGTACAGCCAGAAAAAGTCACAGCCTTTGTGGAGATACATAGGTCCAGTATCTGATTAAATAATTTTAAAGCTTCTCATGTGTTTGAGCTGCCAAACCCTATATTCTTCAGTTGTGTTTTTCACAGCAAGAAATTTGTATAGGCATCGTGTTGGTTTTAGTATCTTCTCGCTGACCAGTGCAGAAGCTGTAAGTGTGTGGATTATGTGGAGGGAAGTGAGCTGGGGGACTTGTAGTATCGTACCGGAGAGAAGGATTTTCCTTTGGAAATGGAGCAATTCTTCCAGCTCCTGCCCTTTGTCAGAGAGGGAACTCTGAAAAGATCAGCTGTTCTTGTCTTTTGGCTCTTTGCTCTCAAAATGGGGGCTGGAGCCTTGCATCATGGCCAGAGATAGGCTACCCTGGTTGCTGCATCATACTTATGCTTGATCCTTTTGACAGCTAGAAATTCTTAAGGAAATAATAGGAATAGTACTGTGCTTTTAGCTGTAGGTGCTGCCTAACCAGAATCTCGTTACTGGGGCTAACCAGTCATCATGTTCTTCTGTTCCATTATGTACACAGATTGTGCCTTCTTGGCAGGAATCAAGTATTTCTCAGCCTGTCATGAATTTTAATCATAAATATTCTGGATTGAATTTTCACTCCAAAAGAAATCTGAAAAGGACAAACAAGAATAAAATGTAAGCTGTAAATATTCTTCCAAGTAGTTGTGAGAGGAGAGGAAATAAACTCTTGGTATAAGTCTGATAGCTAAAAAATGTTTTTAATGAGTTGAAAACTATTTTGTCTTCTCTGCAACTGTGATAATCTCTTCAGAATCAGAGAAATTCTTGAGATGCTTTTTTCCTTGGGTTTAATACAGCATTTAAATAGCAGAAAGAAAAGTGGTTGTGTTCTTTAGTTTATCTGCTCCCTTTTTTGCCTTTCCTATAGGTGAAATAACAATGGATGCAATATTATGCCGATTGAAGCAGCTCACCCCTGATGAACTTAGAGAAGAAATTGTAAGAGCAGGACTGAAGTGTGGACCCATTACCTCAACTACTAGGTTTATTTTTGAAAAAAAATTGGCTCAGGCGTTATTGGAGCAGCAAGGGGCGTTGGAGGGAAAAGGATCTGCTTTATCAGAGGAAGCTGGTGGAAATGTCCCATCTGGTAGTAGCCCAGCAGAAGCACAAAAGGCTTTGAAAACTACGGCGGTGAATTACAATGGTCATGGAAGTGTTTCGGAAGAGGTAGACTTTGGGTACTGTGTAGGTCTGAACCCTCCAGAAGAAGACGCTGTAATGCACATGAACTGTTCAGCTCCAGTCTGTGGAGCAGGATGTGCTGGTTCACAAGTTAGTACTCAGACACCGTCCAGAGATCCTCCACTATTCTATGGTGTTTGTCCAGTTTATGATGACATATTGGCAAGGAATGGTAAATATTAATCTCCTTTATTTCCAATGATAAGCATTTTACAATCATGTCTAAATAGACCTTCTTCTATATAGCAGGTGATACGAACACCACTGTGTTAGTATTTTAAGCATTGCTTGAAGTATTATTTTTTTTCTGTAAATAGTATTTATTGGATCTTCTGAGGCATAGAAACACAGTTATAAGACATCGCAGGTGTTCTGCTATAATAGTTGATACACATGAGGATCCTCTACTCAGTGTAGCTCAGAGGAAGAAAATTATTTCCTACTGCTACTCTCATACCCATCTGGTGCCTTTAATCTCTCTCAATAATAAAAAGTAATCCTACAAATAAGCAATCAAAAAACTATTTATACTATCATCAGTTGAAGCTTAAATTATCTCTTCTAACAGATTTCATATTTGCCTTTCTATCTTAATGCCAAATGTTATCTAGAGCATCAGTCATTCTTCACATTTTATTGATGAATACTGCAATAAGGAATTATTAAATTACCTAGTGGCAGGATTACAGTAGTGCATAATGGATCATTTAGTCCGAGACGGTGGTAAGTATTCTTTCTCATAAAAAGGATATTTGAACAAATTAGCGTTAATGCAAAAGGAGAGTAAAGAGGAAGATTAGATTAATGTCTAAATTTCTGTGTACAGGTCTTAAAGTTGTGACAGTGGATCACTTGCTTAGTTGATCTTTCTGAATAAGAGAACACGGAAAGTAATGCAGGGTGAATAAGCTCTGAGTCTGCTTTTCAACCTGGATGTGAAACACTCGCCTGTTGAAGCTAGCCCATCTATTAGAAAAAGATGTTCAGCTAACATCAGGTGATATGTGTACAGTATTTGACTATTCATATGCACCAATATCTGGAGTGTGGTGTGTAAAATTCTTCTACTCAGTTTCCGAGAGAGAAAATTTAAAAGGACTTTTGATTCTTATGCCATGTTTGGTAGAGAAACAGTTTGGGACCAAAGCTGGAAGGATAGTCTGAGAATTTTGTAATCTGTTTCTAGGAACAAATCTGAGATTATTGAAATAACTTAGCTTTGATTGTACTTTGTTGCAGAGAGAATACATGTTTATGAAGATAAAAAGGAAGCTCTCCAAGCTGTTAAGATGATTAAGGGTTCCCGTTTTAAAGCTTTTTCAAACAGAGAGGATGCTGAGAAATTTGCTAAAGGAATCTGTGATTATTTCCCATCTCCAAGCAAGTCCTCTTTATGTTTGTCTCCAGTGAAAATGGGATCATTTAACCGAGGTGAGGGTGTTCATCTGTGTACAGTAGGTGCAATATACAGTCTGATAATTTTTTATGAGAGAAGAAGCAACAACTGCATAACCGATATACTAATAACAGAAAAAATTTCAAAGGGTGAAGCATCTTAATAAATTGAAGTCCCTTTAGAGTGGTGGTGTTTAAGATGAGCTGTAAACAAATGTTACATCACAGCTCCAGAGCTTACTCACCCAGTAAAATCACTGTATAAATAGATATGACAACCAGTATTTAATTACATTTTTTTTCTGTGAAATAAATTAGAAAGAGGCAATAAAAAGCGTATTTTCATTTTCTAATTCAAATCTGGTTTTACTTCTGTATAAAATGATACTGTCACTGGAGAAGTCATCCTTAAAGGTAATTGATGCTTTTCCAAGAAAGGAGCACCAAAGTTTATGTACGGAATTAAAGTAAGAAGTAGAGGCTGTTGGAATCCTGCCATTTCTTTTATAAAGAACTACCACAGAAGTAAAATAGAGCCCCAGGAATCTACAGAAAGACTGCTTTTTGTCTTTTAAAGCATGAGGTTTGGCCTTCAATGTATGGTTTCTACGGTCTGTGTTATGATAAAGTTAACGGGTTACTTTCACAAGCAATTGTCGTTGTGGTTCACATGAATTTTACACTAAAAAATATTGCTATTCTTCTAAAGCTGAAATGTTGGTAATGGCCTGCATAGATATGTTGCTTAGTAGTCTATGGTTATATTTGGTAGGATTTGATTTTACTTATGGACTTCAGGATTTTCAGGTTTAATAAGAAGCTGATAAAATTGCACAGTGTATTAAACCTGTATTTAATTGTTAAGTAAGTTTGTAAGTTCAGAAATAAAATGGTAAACACGGATCATACTTCGCGATGTTCCCAGTTGCTAGATTCAAGGGACTCAGTGGTCATAGAACTGCAAAAGCAATTTTAATATTCAGAAATAATCTTATTTCTTGTTGAATTTTGCCTTTAAGTTTGGATGGAAGCAGATTGGTAATTTTAAAATTTACCAGTCCCTATTAAAGTCTGAAATAGTTTTACAAGTTTAAGTCATGTTCTCTTCCCTCCCTATTACTAACTACTAGTATTTTTAAATGTCTTGTCATTGACCTCAATTTTTTTACTCCTGTACATTAAAGATGCAAAGTTAATACATATTTTAGATTAAAAGCTTATTGTCGTGGTCTGGGTATGAAAATAGTGATCACTGAAAAGAATGTATCTAGAAATGTGTTACTTGTGTTTTGATAGATGGCTTATGCTCCCCTGAGACCGAAACTGCTAATAAAGAGAGAGCCAACAGTTATAAAAGTCCACGTACTCAAGATCTTACTGCTAAACTTCGGAAAGCGGTCGAGAAAGGAGATACAGCAACATTTTCAGAACTTATTTGGAGTAACCCTCGCTATCTGATTGGATCAGGAGACAATCCAACAGTTGTACAGGTAAAAAAAAAAAAAACAAAAAAACCAAAACATGTTCTGGTTTAGTGATTTAGCTTTGAGGTCTGATAAGCAGAACTGGAAGGAATGTTGTTTTCCTACTCTTCCTGCAAGATACCTTGTTTCCGCCAGTGCAAAGTTTCTCAGTGTTTATTGATACTAGCTGAAAGCCAAGGGAAATGTGGCAGTTGTCTGTCTTGCGGAAGTCACCCATCATAACTGAGAGTTCACTTTGCTCCAGAAGAGCTAGGGTAAAGAAACTGAGTATGCGTTTCTTTAGGGGAAGAATAGTTTTATCCAGTAGTGAAAGAATAGTCTTGTCTTCGTATAGTATTTATCTCCTCCAAGTAATTCCAGTCTTTTTAAAATAGAATGATTTTAAGGAACAGGGTAGTGCCTAGGCTGTAACTAGGTGTTCCTACAACACTGCTGATCTAGGCACCACCATTAAATTTCAAAATGTGCTCTACATCGAAAATCCATGTATAAGGTACCATTTAGCAGAGGCTGACCATCTTACTTTAACAAATTACTGCTATCAGACCAGCTTTGTGAAGTTGTTGAAATTTTGTATGTAATACATTACAGCAAGCTGAACTTTATATGTATATATATATGCACACCCATTTTCCTGCTCTTTTTATACTCTGAACTTCCTATCTCCTTTTATTACGTGTATCTTAATATATCTTCTTTGCCATGTTTTTGCCCTAGATGTAAAAAAAGACTCTAGCTGAGTATAAGAACAATGTTGTAAGAATAATGTGAGTGCAAAGATGCAGACGTCTTTACAATATCATATAATCTACTGCAGTTCTGAATGTTTATGTACTGTTTTGTAAACATCTTTTTCTAATAAAATATTAAGAAACAAAAATCTAAATATAAGACTCAGTGTAGGAACCTTTGATTTTTCACAGTTAAATTAGAAGTGTATGGGCGTCAGAAAGCTGGTTAGATTTCAGTTCATTCTAATGTTTGTCTTCCCCCCCCCCCCCCCCCCCAGGAAGGGTGTAGGTACAATGTCATGCATGTTGCTGCCAAGGAGAATCAACCTGGTATCTGCCAGTTATTACTGGACACTTTGGAAAATCCTGAATTTATGCGGCTTATGTATCCAGATGATAATGATACAATGTTGAAGAATCGCATCCAATATATCGTTGACCTTTACCTTAATACACCAGATAAAATGGTAAGATTTTGATGTTTGCCAGTTTCTTCTTATTATGGACACAACTGGAAGGTGTTACGGATGTGTAAGGAAGAAGGAAAGAGAGCAGAAAGGGACGCTTCCAGCAGAATGAGCTATTAATGAGTTTTGTGGGTTGTAATAATCATTATTCTACAGTATGGTGGGAAAAGATCTATTAAGAGCCCTGATAATTAGTCATGACATTTATTTACTTTTTTCCAGTCTAAATCAAATACATGGGATTGACTTTTATCATGTTTTCAAATGCTTGTGAATTTTCCCTTTTTCCCAATGCAGGGATTTGATACTCCATTGCATTTTGCCTGCAAGTTTGGGAATTTGGAGGTTGTTAATGTGCTTACCTCACACCCAGCTATTGTAAAAAATCCAAGAAACAAATATGATCAAACTCCAGCAGAAGTAAGTCTCTCCATGTCCACAACAAAACCAAAAATGTTATCCTAATCAATATTTTTCGAGTTCAAACATTTACTAACTACTGTAGATAGAAGGCTTGTAGTAAGATAGTAGTGTCATGATTAGAGTATAAATCTTTGATAACATTAAAAATATTTTATGTTGATTGTATCTGGGGAAAAGTTCTAGGTTTTATAATTCACTGCCTTTTCTTTGCAGTATCCATTTTATGGGTTTGGATGTATTTTAGTGGTTTGTTCTACTATGAATTAGAAGTACTGGATGAGATGGGTAGAGGCCAATAACGTGACTATTCAAAAAGAACACACATTGCAATTGATTTGAGATGGATGTCTTATGCTTTACTAACAAACAACTAAAATTATATTAACAGGTAGTTTGTGAAAGAAGCAAGAATAAATCTGCAGAATTAAAAGAAAAACTAAGAGAGTACTTGAAAGGTCTGTATTCAGAGTTTTATACTGTATCAGGCATGTATTTTGGCTCTTTGCTGTCTTCCATTCTGTTTGCTTTCTGTACCATTCCCGTTCATAAATGATGCTACTGTACAGTGCTGTGAAAACCAAAGAGAAACTCTAAAACTGGCAAGGAACAAAAAGCTTTACTGTCTTTTAAATGACATGGTCAGAACTCTTACTGTATGGATCACAAGGTTATCCTCTTAGCTCTGTAACGTAAGCATGGCCGTTATTTTATTCAGTGAGGCTGAAGCAGAAAGTATAAGCTAAAAGCGAACAAAAGATCTTTACAGAGCAAGAGATTTATTTGTCATGCTAGGCAGTTGTGTAATTTCTTTGACGTAGAACTTTTCACCGTTTTGTCACGTTTGGGTTTAGGCATTTGCAAAAGGAGGTTTTGAAATTTGTTGAAGACCCTTAGGGAAGGGATACATCTATCAATGCAGGTATTTTTGTATTTGAGAGAGAAGGGAGCCTGTACTACGATACAATCTGTAAGCAGGCAATAAGTATTGAAACAGTGAGTTTGAATTACAAGTAGTTTTACTAATGAAATAAAGTCAGATGGTTAAGTATATGGGTGTATTGATATTCTAGGAAGAAGCAGCAGGCTAATGTGACATAAACTTCTTAAGAAAGCTTTGTATTATTTATTTTAGGTCGATACTATGTACCACTCTTGAGAGCAGAAGACAATTCCTCAGCTCCTGTAATTGGTGCGCCGTGGTCACCCGATCAGATAGATGATAGCCGCCAAAGAACTTTATCTAGATACACTGGCAGCCCCAAAGATCCAGTGTTGTCGATAAGAGCTTTTGCAGGCCCCATGAGCCCCTCAAAGGTAAGGAGAGAACTTCATATGACTCTAATGCCCTTTTTTTTTTCCTTTTTATTAATAAAGAACCATTAGAAGATTCACCTACGGTTCGTTGTGTGGTGTAGCTTGCTCCTGATACAGATTGTGGTGCTGTCTTTCTTGAAGAGATCTATCTTCCTCTACAGAAAAGGAGAAGCACAGAAACTTGTAAATATTTTTTATTTCTGAAAACAGAAACATGGTGTAAATAAGAAGAGTGGAAGTTCAGTCAAAAGAAAGTTGTTCTTTTCTTTTTCCTATTGGAATCTATTCAAAGACCACTCTTTGACAAACCTTTTGTTCTCTTACAGATAATTGCTCTAACTTTCTAATCTGAAACAAAGCATTTCAATGTGGCTATGAATTGGTTCAAAAAAATCTTAACTATATCTTTATCTCATTTCTAGAAACTGACACTGGATATTAGAAGCAGTTAATCACCTCTGCTTGTTGAATTAACAATATATTTTTCTAAATGGAAAAACTGATGATCAAGTAGTAGGTGTTGGGATACTTTTCGAAAAGTATTGATTGTATAGTAGAAAAACAAAATCTTTAGTTTTCAGGAGGAATACGTAGGTACCAGTTAAATGTATTATGAACTTAATAGGCATTTCTTTAACTCATTTGTTTAATATGAACAGGCTGGAAGTATGACAGCTTTAGAAATGGTGAATAAATACAGTTGAGGACTTTCTGTCATCTGATGCTTGAATTCTTCAGGACTGAGTTTTACCAAAATGCTTGTTGCTTTTTTCTTCTAAATATGCTCGTTGGTCAATTTTCTGTTCACCTGACAGAAATGTAAATATATTCTGTACTTTGAAAAATTTTACCTAGGGGTGTAAACAATGCATTATTTTGATTGCTGACAGATACTTTTAATGTCTGAATGTAATTCTTAGTCGTCATTGCTGATTTTTGTCATATAAAGGCATAAAGTTTGGGAGTTTACAAAAATCCATTTGTTTATTCCCTTTAGGAGTTCAAATTCAAAATAGACAGCAAGGATATGTTCTAATAATTGCAGCAAGTCTGTGGAATTAAGTATATACATACAAAAATATCACCTTTGCATCCTAGAAACCAGTGACCAAAAGAGCATTTGTAATTAAATAAAATTATAATGACATGGCAAAATTATAAGACATACTTCTCTTTCCTGCTGCACTCAAAATAAAACCAGGCAGACTTGGTATCTGTACAGTTAACTTTAAGATGGTTGTGCATTATGGTGCTTACTTTCTTTTAATAAGCAGTTATGAGATCCAAGTAACCAGTAATACTGGGAGGAGTAACTTTAGATCCAATATGAGATTCTTAATAGCCAGAGTTGAGCACTACTTGTGGCAGAACTTGAGTTGTTTACATGTAGACAGCAAACAGCTAAATATCTTCTAGACCTATAGGCAGACATTTAGCCAGCAGTGATTCAGCTTCATATTGTGGGGAGTGGTTTTTTTTAATTATTTCTGTTTTTTAAAGGCTGAAGAATTTCGCAGGCTTTGGAAGACTCCACCTCGAGAGAGGGCTGGCTTCTTTCACAATGTCAGGAAATCTGATCTGGAGAGAGGTGTTGAAAGAGTTGGAAGGTATCTAAAAGAGTATCAGTGTGAAAAATTAGCAATAGACAGAGCTATTAAAAGCAAAAGACTTGTGCTGAGAGTACAGCTATTACTTACTGAACAATATCTTAGGGCAAAAGCTACTGGCAGAAATATTTTATTAAATACATTGTAGTTGGATTTTTACTGTATTTTTGTGTAAACAAAATAGCTAAAAATGTGAGACCTAGCTTTCTTAGCTCTGGAAATAAAGATATTTTAACTATTATTGATTGGTATGTATAGAATGCTTTTCTCAAACATTTACTTGCCTAATTTGTCAGAAGATGTAAAATTATGCATAGCCTACTTTTTCTGTAAAATTGAGGGATTGTTAAAAAGATAGCAGAATGAAAAGATCCTAATACAAATGTGCTGCTTTATAAAAGCTGTGTGTTATGGTATGTGTCCTTGCTGTTACAACACCTTGTATCAGCAATATATGGAAAAAACATACTTTGTTAAAAGCTGATTAGATTTCTTTCTTTAAAATAACCCCTCACTTCTTCCTACCTTCTCCCATTCCCAAATAGAAAAAGCTATTGAATGGAGTAGCATTCAAATTATGCCTACAACAGTGGAGATTCATCTCTATCAGATGTCAGCTTAAAAATAGCAATATTTATGGTGCTAACTGTAAGAATAGTAGATTAAATTTGAAAAACATTCTGGGAAAAATCAGATGATACCATGTTTGCTAAGGATGTGTATATCGCTTTTGCAGACTGTTGATTGTTGCAGAATTGTGTTGCCTAGTTGCACATTTGTAGTCCTATTAATAGCTGATAAAATGTGTTCAGAAAAGTTATTGTCAAACTAATATTTATGTCTTCACAAATGATTCGTTTTATTTTATTTATTGCAGGGAGTTAGCTCATGAACTGGGGTTCCCGTGGGTTGAATACTGGGAATTTCTGGGCTGTTTTGTTGATCTGTCTTCCCAGGAGGGGTTGCGAAAATTAGAAGAGTACCTGAGTCATCGGGAAATGAGCGAAAAGGCTCAGCAAGAAACAGGGGAAAATGAAACCTGCAATAGATACAAAACTCCACATCCTTCTGGTAAGAAAAGGGAAAATGCTACAAACAACAGGTTGTACCTAGGGAGAAGAGAGAGAGAAAAAGCTTGGTGCCCAGGGGAAGTACTATTCACCTGTTGTGGTTTCTATTATTAATCTGTTATCCAAACAGTCTGATTATAGTATTGAAAAAGTAGCTAACAACACTGTGAACGTAGGAGAATTAGAACAGACCTCGTTAGATGTTTGTTATCTTTCATATGAAGTACTTCATTTGATTGTAGCCCCCAAACTAAATTCCTGTAAGAAAACCTCTATCTTCAGTATATTTTTACTTGGAGCATTTGGGAATTCGCCTTATAGAATTTTGTAAGTCACAGATACAGAATAAATAACTTTATTATAAAAAGGAATAGTTCTTTACAGTTGGGGGTGAAAGACACACTGAACAAAACCCAGGAAAGCTTTTATACCTTCTTGGACCGCTGCTTGCTACATGTTTATGGAAGGCTCACGCTAGTCCCAAATCTTTGCGTTTCTTCCTCCTCTCCTGTGCAATTGTAGATGCGAAGGGGCTCTGGTACCGGAATAAACCTGGTCCGAGAAGACCCTGAAGGGTAGTCATTGGACCAGTCATAAGCCTTTGTGCTTTGGAAGAGATGAAAACTTAAGCTATTCTATTCTATATTAGTAACGTTTTCCTGCCCTGTTTTGCTTTATCCTGACTTTATCCTTTGCTGCTGGTTAATGATTGAAGTGAGGAGCGTAGGATATACTGTTCTCAGATGACTAGGATATAAAAGGTTATTTGCAAAAAAAATACAGCCTTAATGTTGTCATTTTGCATTTGTAACTTTAGTTAGGTTAGTTCATGCTGCTGTATAAAGAAAATTAGAGAGGGCTTCAATAAATAGAATAAGCCATAAAGTTTGCATATTTATTCCTAGTTTATTTGATTGGCGTTCTGTTGAAAGTCTTTTTATGTGTTGCTCTTATTAAAATTGTTTACAGGCAAAAGTAAAAAATGCTGCAATTCTATTTCTGTTGGAGCGTTTTTGGATGAGGATGATGATGACATGAGCTTAGAAGAAATTAAAAACAGACAAAATGCAGCACGGAATATCAGCCAACCTATTGTGTCCAAAGAACCTAGCATTGATGCTATTGGAGATGCTGAGTGTGATATCTTGTCAATGGAGCGTACAGTAAACATTATAGAAACATCACGTCACCCCAGGCACTATGAAAAGGCAGCTTCTTCCAGCAAAAATGGATTTTGTAATCCTGTGTCCACTGAAAGGATAATTAGTGACAGAAAGCATTTGCATGATGGAGAAGAATGCCTTGTATCGCCTGTTTCCAATTTAATGTCAGAATTCGAAAGCCTGTCATTCCAAGAGCAAGAGGTTGCAGGAGAATCAAATGAAATCGCTGAGAAAACTGCAAATGAGAGAATTCTGGCTGAAGGAACAAGTCAGGTGAGAATATCCAAGGACCATCTGGATAAGACCTGCTGTGCAGTTTCACTGTCAGGTTCTTCTGAGCCACGTGTTACAGGTAAATTTGGAGAGACCAAGTTAAGGACAGAACACAAAATACCATCAGAAAAGGAGAGACAGTCCATGGAATCTGGAATTCAGACTAATGAGGCACAACAACGTCAAGAACTTTCTTCCCAGAAATTTCTTTTGAAGGCTTCACCCGCAAATGACAATTCTAAGAACTTATTCCTGCTTGGGTAAGAATTGTCTTTTTAACACTTATTTGTCCTTTAGTTTATGTATGCAAAACAAGAAGATTTTATAATATCACTGACAGCAAGGTTGAGATGATGTGGTACTAAGCAATGCTAGTTGCAGTCAGCCTTCAATGATCATCTTAAAGCGCTTTGATGCTTGTACGTTAGCCATACAGTTCGCTTGCAACTAATTACCCGAATACCGTATCTAAAACGGGAGGAAGAAGAGGAGAAGTCTTTGTTTCCAAATCAGTTTCAGTTAACTTTGCTGTTTACCATTCATCTGATGGGCTTGTGACTTCCTGATGAGCCTGACTTAGATTGACAAAGTGTTTGCTACACTCTTGGGATGTCCTCAGATTAAATTTTTGAAACTTTTTTTTAATGAGACTACTGTGTAATAATGGACAGTCATTTATGTGTGGGCTTGCTTGAAAAAGTTCATAGAGAAGCTATGTTTATGGAGTTGCATGGGCAATTTGTTTGCTTATATCAAAAATAAATGTTTTGGAATTGGGATGTTTTATTGCCTGAACAAATACATAGTTCTTTTTTCATCTAGTTCTGTTTATATTCTAGGGAGCAGCCCTCGAAGCTGGATAGTGATGTCTTAGCAGCTATAGAAGCAGTAGAGATTGATCCACAGAAATACCCGATTATTAACAAATGGAAACATGCGGTGCAGTCATACTCTTCATCTGACAGGCAAAGGTATTTCTGCAAATTCAAGCAAAATGATTTGAAATAAAATTTGTAGCTGGTCAGCTGCAGAACAGCTTGAATAACTAGAATTTCAGGCCTTGTTGCTCACAAAAACTCATTTTAAATATTCAACGGTATTAACTATTAGTGTGTTTCTGAAATTAATCACCAAGCCTTTTTGGCTGGTGTCTATTGATAAGGAAAGTTTACTGGTGCTGCAGTCAAATTCCTTCCATTACATTGCAGTTCCAAATAACTTCAGCATATCTATACAGACAAATCGGACAGAAAATGAAGGTCTCGAGAGTGTAAGTGTTTTCCAGTTGGCAAATGTCTGTTTGCTGATTTGGATCCTTCATTGGTCATAATGGTATTTGTGATGTCAGTTGGTAATTCATCCCTGTTGTGAATGCAGTGCAAGAATGTTGTACTTGGGTTGTGCAGAGTGATGTTAAAGTGAATTTAGTATCTTCAGGCACCTTTTTATTACTATTTTTATTTTTACCCTCTATTACCCCAGTCCAAAGGAATTGTTAGTGTGAACAGTGGTGTGTTAAGTTTTTAGAGAGAATGTCATGTTTTGCTAGACAAATAATGGAAGCACACTGCATTCAGTGGCACGCCTCAATACATGTTATGCCATTTATACGTTTTGTTTTGAATGCTGTTGCTTTTGGGGATGCAAAGCAACAGCTTTCATAAAAGTGGCTGCTTCTGGTAATTGTATTAACATGAAGATTTATTTCCATTGGGACAGACATTGGTCAGAACGCTGAAGAAAGTCCCTTTCTTAGACAGCCTACAATGTATATATAGTCATGATAAAGTTCTCAGAAAAGAAACAGATGACCCAGTGCCACACAACAGATTGGAAAGGGGGCAGGAACAGAAAGCCATCGAATGACTTCTACTGACTTCTATTTTTCTCTTGTTTCTTCTAGCTTTCTTAAATGCATGAAATTCCACTTATTATGAGAACTATTTCCACTAAGAAGTTCTCAATATAGGCATTAAACATTAATTTTTCAAAACATGTTTTAAAGACAGAGCCTTTAAAGCTCTGTCAGAACTTGTGAGAATTTAAAAAATGTAATTGACTGGCTTTATTGACCACAATATTTGAGAGTAGGAGTTGGGAACCAGCAGCTGAGAAGTGCAACTGTGTTAAGTTAGCAGAGATTGGAGCAGGAGGAATGTTGTGGAGCTGAAACAACATGTGACAGGGCTGAAAGAAGTGCAGATGGTAAGTGGAAGGAGAGATGCTGCCCAGTGCTAAGCACTGGGAAAGAAAGCAGCTTTCTTCTGTCTCTGTTTCAAACAGTGCGCTGAAATAGGGCCGTCGAGTACAGTTTTAGAAAAAACATGAAGCTCACTAAGATTTTTTTTCTGATTTGAAGTGGAGTAGAAACAGGGAAATATTTTCGTATACCTGGCTGATACGGTGTCCTTGTACCACTTCACTTTTCAAAGTCAAATTCTCTTGTCCCCTGATTTTTGCGATTAATTTTTTGGAAGAAATAGGCTAATTGGTAGGCTTTTTTCATTCTTACTCCATTGTCTGAAAGGTCTAAGGTGTTCTTCCAAAGTGCTAAAATTTAACATAAGATTTTTAGGTGTAATCACTGTTCTATCACATAAGTAAAAGCGACTACTGTAATTATTTGCCAATGTCAAGGCTTGCTCTGTCAGCCTCCTTAATTTTGCAGTGCTGCTTCTGCCAAAAGCAAAGAAGTGACATACTAGATCACTTTGTGTTTAGGTATGTAGGATTTTGACTGCAAAAATCAGACCTAATGATACAGATACTAGTAGGTCAGCCAGAAGAAAATTATTTTCAAAAGGTTTTAAATAAGCTGTGTGAATGCCTGTCTTCTGTAGTTGGGGGGTGGGTGTGGGTTGGTTTGTTTGTTTGTTTGTTTATTTTTTAAAACCTTATAAGATACTTTAGCTTATAACATGTTTTCTATAGTGGCTTATCTTAAGAAATTGCCTCGCACATAAAAGAAAAAACCAGATGCTAGAATCAACCTTTGGTCATTCTGCCTTGCTTAAAATAAAATTTAGAGAAAAAGGAAAGGTTTTTACAGGAAAGGGTTTTTAATTTAATAAAGGAAATATTTTGCTCTGCTTTCAAAGAAATTTTAGATACTAGTTCTCACTTGATTTCAGAAAAAATCTGACACTTACTATATAGAAAAATGGTATTATTTCTGGGGCATCCAAACACAAAGATTATTTTAAAAAAGGAGAGGGAAAATCATGCTTAGCCACAGCAATAGCTGCGGCACTAGCCAAAATCAGGTCAGCTTTGATTTTGATGCCTTTTTGTAGTGGGGGCATTGGACTAAAATTGCTGAGGTGCTTCACAAGCACCTGGTTCTTTTCTTAATGGCTATTTTGGAGCAAATGACATCTTACTGATGAGGCAACATGTCTACATATAATACGTTGTGCTGTCACTGTTTCTTCTCAGACTTGTCTCCTACCAGTTATGATTTTTCTCTGCTGGTGCGTTATTTCTAAGATCTACAAGTGATACTGAGTAAAAGTACTTGCTCTCCTTATTGCAGTTTTCTTAATAAAATGCAAAATGACTGGTCGTTTCTTTCAGTTGGCCGAGTCCAGGACTAAAGGCAAGATTCAAGTCCCAAACCGTCGCTGCTGGCCTTCCAAATGCTTCAGTGTATTCCAATTCAGGAAGAAATAGTCCCATAACAGGAAGTCCAGGAAAATACGGCAATGCCGCCTCGTTCTCTCCAGACCCTGGGAGTCCTGGGCGCTACAGTCCAGCTGGTGTCAACCACGCTCTGTTAAAACTGCGTTATTTTTCAGAGCCTCCTGCCCGCTAAAATAGGATTCATCTTCCTGGGACTTCAAATATATTTTCATTGTTAGAGTGGAGGAAGAAACTACAATGTTACTGAAGTGACATGAGGTTTGTATTTGGCTATTTGTTTTTCCTCAATTGAGGACAAGTGTATGTTAAAAGAAATTGAATATATGTCTTTATGCCATATACGAGATAGATTACTGGTGATATGCAAGAAGTTAGTGACAGTCAGTGCGGTTGTCCAGTAGCTATGAATTAACCCTTGTTGCCAGTAAAGCAGGGAGCTGAACCTTTACTTAGAAATGGTGGTATTTTACTATCACCAGTTGTCATTATTGTAATGAACCTGTTTGCCCTCAACTGTGTTTCTTTTGCTTGGATAGTCTGGAGGAAGCACATCATCAGTAAACAGAAGTCTTATGAGAGGAAATTGACGGCAAGAAGTAAAATGTTCTTCTACTTGCAGGGGGAATGCTCAAAGTGAAAAGCCTAAAACAAAGCCTGGGTAGTGACAGCTTTCCACTACTGAGTATGAATGTGAAACCCTGTGCATAAACAGGAAGTAAGTGTTTATAGCCAGCAGTTTGGTCTAGACAGTTGAATATACACACACACGCTCTATATATAATATATATATATGTGTGTATGTATGCACGTGTTTACACAGAAAACCTTGAGTCTTTGCTTGTTCTGAGGCTGTTAAAAACACCATGATGTACCGAGTGCTTTAGTAAAGGGGCACTATAGAAATTACTGGTATTCCTTTAAATGTTAGTTTGAAGATTGAAAAAAAAAAAATCTAAATATTAGCTGTTTTTTTTTCCCACAGAAGCTTTTAACATTAGCAGATTTTAATAGTTATTACACAAAAGCACATCAGCAATAATTTCAGCAAATTTACCAGCAAGATACCTTAATGGTCTCGTTTGTAATATATTAGAGTGGTAGCCAGTGACCCATGATGTGGCTCCTTATTTCCCAACTGTAAAGAAAGAGGAATAAGGACTAAAAATATTTTTATTGGAATCGAAGCTTTTATTATGTCTCTAGTCTTGATGTGGTAATGAGTTTTTGTTACAGCAGTCAATAATTTTATTCTTTAGCCTTCTGTTAGAATGACTTGTTTGGACAGCACGCTGCTGAGATTGAAGAATGCTTTTCAAAACTCAAGACAGTTTTCCGTATCAACCTTAATGGTTGTAATGGTTTGAAAGAAGGCTTCCAGAAACAGAGTTCTCCAGTGTTGATAGTGCTCTAGTTGTTAAAAAAAAAAAAAAAAAAGAACAGCAAAAAAAAAAGAACAGCAAAGAAAAACCTATCTATTGTTACAATGTAAATCGGATCAGAAAATTAAAATCTGCCAAGGCTGTGCTGGTAAAAAGGGATGGATTTGGATTCGCTGGTGCCACACAGTAAGTAGAAAGCAGGGAACTGCCTTGGACGTCTGTACGGGAGGTGCATGTCTGAAGAAACCTAACTGTAGGCAGGACAGTGCAGTGTGAGAGTGGTTGGTCCATTTACCACCTGTAGGTCTCACCACTACAGAGGCTGGATTTAAGAATCCAGAGCTTGATAGGTTTGATGGCTGTCGCACACTGCGGAGTGACTGTTTCGTACACAAACTGTACACCCTTCAATAAGTTCATGATTTGGTACAAACCTAAAAACTGCACTTAATGCTTTTGCAAGCTTAATAGTGCCTTTTGTAACATATTTTTTTTAATTAAATTCTTGTTCTTTTAGAAGTTTAAAAAAAGTGGCATCCACTTACTATGGGCACATAAAATAGTTTTTCTTCTGGGCTTTCTGAACAGAACGTATTTAATGTCTCTCTCTCTCTCTTTCTAAGTTTGATTATTTGGTGTGATAGCTCTCCACTGTGGGAGAGCATTCCTATTTTAGAAATTATTTTTTAAAAAAAGGCTTATTTAGCTCTTTCTTTATAATTAATCCTATTTCCAATGAACTGGACATTAGAAAGAGCTACTTTACACAAACGATTGTCATTCAGTGATATTCCAGACAACGAGCTGGGGTGTGGGGGTGTCATTCTTCAAGAGGCATGTAAAAAAAAAAACCCAAAACCATAACCTGCTATATTACCAAGTATATTAACTGACTTCTTTTTCATGAGGGTTTTTTTTCCAGTCTGGTTTTTGATGCAACAGTCTCTGGTCTCAAATGTTTGTAGGTCCCAAATTTCTACTTCTAGTTTTACGTAAAAGGGGGGGTGTTAGTTTTGTTCTGTTTTTTTGTTTAAGTAATTTAATGTAAATGATGTCTTTGTCATTCTGGAGAAATTATTCAGATGATGAGTAACTGCCTAATACCATGGTAAAGCCAAATTCATGTGGTAAGTTACTGTGTGTGCAGCTGCTGTTCTCCACCCTGGTCCTTCTTGAGCTGTCATACAGCGACGTTGCCCTTTTGATAAGAGTTTGTTACAGAGCCAGGAGACCAATACTGACACTCCAGTACTTTTTTTCTTTTTGTCCTTTTTACCTTTATTATGCTTTGCTTTCTTTTTTTAATATTTAAATCTATATTACTGGTACGTACATGTAGAGACACACCACGCGCACACACACAGACACCCCCCCCCCCCCCCCCCCCACCCCCCCACCACCACCCC
>NW_010973238.1:1922058-1934235 GCF_000737465.1 Haliaeetus leucocephalus | reverse complement strand
AGTCAAACACCCCCCCCCCCCCCCCCCCCGCCCCCCCCCCCCCCCCCTCCACCCCACCTACTCACTACACCACCAAACCCTTGCCTTTCACTTTGTAATTTTGTTTCAGTTGGGTCAAGAGAATTTTTTTAAGTGTTATATAATGTGCATTAATTAGTCCAGTTGTACTGCATCTTAAGAAGTCATTTTTCTAACAATGTATTTACTTCAGCTGTTAAAAAAAAATAGCAATTTATGTAGCGAGTTGATCATTCATGATTGTGAAGAAAGCTCTTTCACACTAAGCCTGTGGAGACACTTTAAATCAGATTGGTATTGCTTTAATTGTGTTTTCTTGGCCAAAAGTTCACTTACTTACAAAGGTGCAAAAGATTAGTTGTGGGTTTTTGTTTGGTTTTTTTTTTTTTAATTAGCCAAGTGTCATGTTAAAAATACAGACTTACCTTGCTTTCTATTAAAAAATAAATGAGTAGCTAAAAGTGTCACACTGTGTTTAATGTATGGGGCATGGTGGTAAGTAGCTGGGTTGATACCATGACATGGCAAATCACTGATTTGTCCAGACTTTGCACAACTACATGTATCTTTTTTGTATGTGTGTG
Source organism: Haliaeetus leucocephalus (assembly GCF_000737465.1). Taxonomy (NCBI): domain Eukaryota; kingdom Metazoa; phylum Chordata; class Aves; order Accipitriformes; family Accipitridae; genus Haliaeetus; species Haliaeetus leucocephalus. The sequence goes on along the minus strand of NW_010973238.1, from coordinate 1,933,633 downwards.
TGTACACAATGACATTGGATTATGCCACTGAAGGCTTAAAGAACAGTCTCAAACTATTTAAGACAGGAACTATGACACTGTAAAAATTATGTACTTACTTACTTGATTTTAAATTTCATACCTTCTCCCTCACAACTTGAGTGTCACTGAAAATGTTGGCAATTCCTATACATGTGCAAAGAGGCATTGTGTGGCCTCTGGCTGCCCACCAAGAACTTAGTTATTGGCATGGGGGGGGTGTAGAAGGGTATGTATGATGCGAGAGGGTATATGTATGCACATACACAAATAAAAATGCACCGAATTTTCATCTTTCTTGCTTTGGTGCTCCTGTTCCATGTGGTGATGAGACAGCCCTGTAACTCCCAAAATGCCCAGCCTAGGGTACAGCAGTCCCTTCTTGTATACTACAGTCCTTGCACATATGTGTCTATAGGTGATGATAATTAACTCTGAGCTAGCTGCTCTCTCCAGTTTACCTTTCAGCTATTTGGAGTTTAAAAGGACAAAGCTGGTAAATGAGTTGTTTCCCCAGGCAACATGGGACACAAAGGCTGCTCAGCTGGCAGAAACACATGTCACTGTGCAGCGCTGCAGCCATACCTTCTACAGCAGGTATTCAACTGAAGAGACAAGACAGACAGACCAGTTATTTTATTCAAAACTTTTAAAAAGTTAATAGACAAAACCAGATAAATTATTCTCATTGCATCAATGAGAGATATGTCACAATGGTTTCCTCTTGCCCCACACAACAATCACGTTTTGTTCCCTGCTAGCCCCAGTTTCCTTAAATCATCCTGATGTAGCAGTCCTGTATCAAACAAGCCCTTCAACCTTGTCTCACTAGGTTGTGTGCCATGATTATGCTTCATACAGCTCTGAGAGGAGCAAGTTTAGGGCCTCATCCACATTCTTGGTGATAAGAGAACTTGTCAAATAAGCTAGTTAGTTATGTTTGCTGTCCTATAGTATGTGCTCTATCACCAAGACAGACTATGCACATGGTGAAATTTTTCAACATTCCAGGTACTGTGAGCCACATTACTACACTGGTTCAGGTGCCTAGCAAACATCCTTAAGATGAAACACTCCGCTCAAAAAAATGAAACCGAGTTCTCAGCCACCTGCATTTTTCCTAGAACAAGTCCAGCAGTGTCAGAGCTGTACAAAGAAGCCACTTACCACTTACTTACTTAAAGCATTCTGCCTGACGTCTGTACTACACACTTGGCCTAGAACAACCATCCCACAGATCCTTTTTCACCATTCAGGCAACAGGAGTTCTAAGCAGCAGTTTGCTCCAATACTGCAGAACCTCTGACCTGAAATATGACTCCCTTGAACTCAGTCGTGTTATTTCTCTACTCTGAAAGCAAAGTATTAACAAATACAAATCAGTAGGAGAAAGCACTGAAAAATCTGAGTCATTAACTGGAAGCATTTTCAGAAGATGATTGCTGCTTTCCTTTCCTTCCATCTTACTGCTACAAACTCATCCGTACATCCTTCTACAGACAAAGTTTTAGTTAAAGGCTTTACGAGACTGAAAAACATGTCAAAATAGCTTAAAGTACTTCCTGAGGATGGAGGAACACTTAGTATAAGCAGCAGTTAATTCTAGCACCACAGCTCTGAGGCAAATGTTTCTGGGTTTTTTTACCCTCTTTGCTTTATGCTTACAACCTCCAGGCACAGTTTACGTGAGCTTTTTGGGGGCAGAGGGGAACAATGACACAACATAAACATACATCCTCAACAGCTTACAGAAACTGAAGCCTTATCCCTTTGTCCTTGGAACAGCAAAATACCCTGTTTGTCATTTCTGCAGGAGTTGAAACAAGCTGCCTCGTCTTCAGTTTTAGCTGCAGTGTGATACAAGGCTGTTTCTTCCAGTTCCTACACCAATTGCTTTCCTGCACAAGAGAAATAATATCCACAGGAACAAGCTTTGGTTATAGAAATTCATGGTGGGGTGGGGGTAAAGTCAGTGCTCTTGCAACCACAGAGCACACAGACATTCAATCTCTTTGTATTCCACAGCTCAGCTTTCAGTTTTGGGGAATACTTGAGGACTGGACAGCTTCAGGCTTACAAAGATTTCTTCTTTTCTGGACTGAAAGGCAGATATGAATATGTATGAAGGAGGCAAGGGGCTAAAGGACATTTTAAGACAGCATCACACCCCAACGTAACAGATAAAAATCTAGTGGTACCGTAGCTGAATGTACTAGTGCAAAGAGACTAGAGGCAGCTGCTGGACAGCCATCAGTTTTGCTCATTCAGGTGCGTGTGATTTTATCTGGAGGCATGAAACCTGTGTCACCCAGTGTTCGAAGTGCCACTCTTCCATTAGGACGTATCACCAAGTGAGTTATGCTACCATTGTTAAGAGACATTCGCAGCCAGCCTTCTGGGGGAAACTGCAATGCTCTATTAAAAAAAAAAAAGCATATATTATTAATTCATAAACAGTTACATTAACATGCCCTCACAGCATCGCCTTCTGTTCCAGATAAGGAAAACCAAAAACAACAACAAAAAGAAAATTGTTGGTCATTCTGCAGCTTGCATGCAAATGCTTCCACAGTCAGCCTTGGAAAAAATACTTTTCTTGTGGAATTGGTACAAAACCGCAGCATTGATAACTGGACCAGTGCCAACAATGCGCTGCATAAGCAGAGTCCAGCAGATGGATATGATTATTATAGACAGGATTAATTCAAATTGACAGGAGGTAGGAGCTCTAACGTAGTCATGTTGCTGGAAGCACTCTGAGCAACCTCGTAACAACCAGGACAACAGACAGCATAGGTTCAGGTTGGTCACTGAGCCAACTGCAGCACCACAAAACCCCACGCAGTTCAGGACAGGCAGAGAAGATGGCTCACCACGCCAATGGCCTCCTCCGCAGACCCAGGGCAAAAGTGGCAAACAAACAGCACGCTTACGCGCTATTTTAGCCTTACCAGCGTGGGTAGGTATGCAACAACAGCAGAGAAGAGGTAGTGAGATAGGATTCATTCTAGTTGCCTGCATGTGCCTATGGAAGAAATTCACTGGAACTGCTTTCCGTCAGCTGTATCGTTCCCCAGAAGCAGCAAGAAAAAGCACCTTGTGCCTTCTGTAGAAATACAGTATCACAGCTAGTCTCCAGCTATTCTAAAATTCCTAACTGAACAGCCTCAAGAGTTCAATCAGTTACTGTAAACAACTGGAGAAAATATGAAGTTGTCTCGAACATCTTTTGCCTCGAATACTGAGGAATAACTTGGTTTTGGCTATTATGACAGTCTTTTCAAAAGGCTAAGAAATTAAATAACAGCTACAGTCAAGCTAGATTCAAAAGGAACACTACATGGATTGTGTTCAATTGTGGTATCAGATAGCCTGGAATAGAAGGTACAGAAGAGAAGTTAAGAGAAAAGAAACCACAAAGAGAAAAAGTATGCAAGTATTTCAGAAAAAGCCTAGGTAGCAGCAAGATAATCTTTTTTGGCACAGGAAAGAATAGTCTGTTTACCTGATCAATAATTTTAAGTATAGCAATTTTGAAGAGCTCTAAAGCAGTCCACAGAGCAGACAGGCTAGCATTTAACTAGCTCAGCTAAATAAAGCTACCTGAAATTGTTGTAGGTATTGATCAGATTAAAGTTTAATCACATCTGTCCTGCTCAAGACAAATTATCTTACAGACAGTGCTTTGCTGAGAGGGAAGAAGAATAAAACAGACATAGCTGACTGGATACAGGGACAGGCAAAGATCCAGAACTGTTTTCTCCTTCATGAACAACCTCGATGTTAGCAGAAAGATCCACTCTCCCCTCTAATCCAATACTGGATGTTACTGCAAAACCACACTAATACAACTTGAACATAATACAAAAATTACCATTAGTAAAGAATTCCCAAAACTAAATCAATCTTTCATTATGTAAGATCAAATTCACGTCACCTCAAAAAAAGATGCATCCAGTCAGATGCTCTGTCTGTTGTCTTTTCCAACAGTCCACACAGGCATTATCCTCAGGTTTGTGAGAAGCAGAAGCATATGGTATTAAAGAGACCGTTCAGACGTACAAAACAGGTTTTGAGTCCCACCAATTTAGCTATTTTCACTGTAGAATTAAAATGAAAGTCTTCTAATTTTCAAATGTGTCCTGTATCTGGAAATTAATCCTGTGATAAAGTTGCAGAAGCAGCTGCTCACAATGCAGGCACTGATCTCCAACCACTTCAAATAAGCCAAATCAACACATTTCCTAGCTCAGCAGCGCCATAAACCAACACCATTTCAGTAAAACTAAGACCTTTTGAAGAACATGGATGAACGTGCAATCCAACACATACCTGCACACAATATAGCGGATCACGTTGGCATGGCAGACAAAGATCTCATAGCTGTCTTCTTCCTGCTTCGTGTCAGCTCTATGAATGAAGTTTCGAAAAGCAGCCTCAATTCGAGCTCCATCTTCGTAATACTGCTAATGGCACAGAGTTCAGAATTAAACACAGCTCAGAGCAACATGTGCCATTGTCTGCATTTGCAGATGGGCTGGATCTTCTAAACAGTTCTTCTTTACAGGGATACACACTTGAGGCTGAACTAATACTAAAGGATTGTAAGTTATTTTACCTGTTCTGCACACTTACCAGGGAGGAGAAAAGTATGCAATTATCCAAGTTCTATGATGAAAAGCATCAGCTCAGACACTGCAAGTTACTGCTACTGTCAATATAAGGTATATTAAAACACCCAAAACATAACAAGTAAAGAAAAAAAAAATTTAAGTATAAAGTTACCACAGCTTCTGGTTTCCAGTGAGAGACTGGAGGGTCTGGCTCTATAGGTGCTCCCTCTCTCAGCAGATCAGTACTGATTTTTTTGACTCCTGAAATATTAAAGACACATTCAGAAAGGAGTTGTTACTTCACATACCACTGCAAACAGGCCCGCAACTCTACAACCAATACATTTTTCATGTTTTCTTCAAAGAAGTCTTCATCTCCATCCTAAAGACCATTTTAGTCTACACATGGCCTATCAAGATGTGTGAATCTTTTCAACACAGCTGTTTTGTCATCAGCAAGAAAAAGCTTATTCCAACTGAGAACAGCCAGACCAGCCTGGCACAGCAAGTTGAGTGTTCCCAGTCTGCTACACTTTGAAGAAATGCATTCGCAAGGATGTTAATCTAAAGCTGTATGTCAGTTAATGCTTACTGCTAATTAATGCAAATTAATGTTAATAATATTAAATATAAGCTTATAAAATATTTTTATCTCTTACTCTGAGAAAGAAAAGAGGGTTGGGGGGGTTGTTTGTTTTAGGGTTTGGGGAGGTGTTTGAGTTTGTTTTGTTAGTTTTGGGTTTCTTTTTTTTTTTTAAGCAGCACATTTAAGCACATTTAAGAAAATAAACACAGAATGGCTAAGAGAACTCACTTTCAGCTTATTATCTGATTATCTGCTAAAATACCAGACAGAATTATCTATAGCCAAATATCTTTTAGTTTAGATTCTGGTATGTCTGAACAGCAGAAAAATCAACCAACCAACTGCAAACACAACCACCCAAAACCCATATAAACAAAGCAGCCAGGCACATTAAAAAATTCCTACACCTCTCTAAGTGTGTCACATCTTCCCCTGCACATAGGCTAGCATAGCATACAAGAAGGGCCTGTTACCTAACCCAGCAAGCATCACTCCAAGAACTGGAGTTTATGATCCTCTTCTCTCCTGTGCTATTGCCCCCCGAGACTGACGGCTGAGCCAATCCTGATAACCTGTGATAGTCTTTGCTTTACACAATGCGTAAGTGAAGAGTAACCAGCAGAGTTCTACGCAGCAGTACATACAGGTAGCAGCTCGTCACTCAGAGGGGCAGATCCCTCTTGTATTTTTAAAGATTAACTGGAAACACGCAGATTAGGGTTGTTAGGTTTTTTTATAAACATAGACATATTCACACAGGGCTGGAAGATGGCTAAATAACATCTCAACCTTAAGGACAAGCTTAGAATTCTACTGGAAGCAGTTTTAAGGATCAGAAGACCACAAAAAGTTAAGGAAAGTCACTTACCAGGGAGATGTTTGCTTATAATTTCAGTTGTTTCAGTTGCTCTAGTCATGGAGGAGTGGATAATCTGATCAAATTTTAATCCCAAGCTTGCCAGCCTGTGTCCAGTCAGTTCAGCCTGCTCTCGACCTTAAAAATTATATTCATTATATAAACTGGTGACACTCATGTAAGCACCTCACACAAACTACCAAAAAAGTTTTCCAGTAGACATAAAAGGTCTCCATCAATGTCAGTTTTTCTCCTTTCAAAAAGTAATTTGAAAACATTTTTACCAGAGTCACTACTTATTCAGATTAAGTTTATTGGCTGGACAATTTCAAGTTGTATTTCCATCGGCAGGAAAAATTACTTGGTTTGTTTTTGTTTGTTTGTTTGTTTAATTTATTTGAAAAAAAAAAAAATCTAAAGTTATTCAGAGACTTTCACTAAAGTATTCAATATCCCTGCTAGCCCCATCCCAAGTGAGCCACTTCCAATAAAAGACAGTGCTGACCCAAGCCATCTGCCATCTCTGTTCAGGGAGCACAGAAGAGGAGACTCTGTCAAACAGATCCACTCAGACATGACAGGGCATTTTTCATAAAGGCACCACCGTCTTGGAACAGTTAAGAACCACAGCACTTGAACATCCTAGGGAAGGCTTTATTCCATCTTTCAGGTAGGTAGGTGAAAAGACAACAGACAGTGTAAGTAACTTACCCAAAGCACAGGATGAGACAGGATTAAGATTATACTTTGTTACCCGTTTAAGATAGCACCTTAGTCCTGAAATTAGCATTTCATTCCTATTTACATACTGGTGATTAAGACTTGGGGGGAAAAAAGGTGTTTATACTAAACATTTGGCACCAGACTTCCAAAACCTCAAGCAGCACTGCACAATAATAATTCTTCCCCCCTCAAAACAGTGTTGGCATACATATAATGAAAAAAGTGTCTGCTGCTTTTAAAGTACACTATTAAAAAAATACTACTAATTAACATTTGAGACCTAGTCACAGGATCAATGAATTAAGATTACACAGACTGAGATTATCCTCATTTCAGGTAACTGATTAGCAGTATTCCCAGAAACAGAGCTTAGTAGCAAAAGTGAAATGTATTTAATTATAAACACTCCAACTGAAAGTCGGGGTAATATTTTTTTTTTTTTAATATATAGAAATCAGCAAGTCAACTAACAGAAACACAAGCCACCTTTTAAGAGAAACCTATCCCAAAGTTTGTCATGGAGCTAAGTTTGAAAGCCTTAGCCCTGGTGAATTATGTCAGCTAGCATGAAAATTTGCTCAAGCAACCTTGAGATAATTGGAAATTTCCTTTGTGAAGTTTCTCTAAAACTGAGCGTGTTTAGAACTCTGTAAAGCGAGTTATAATGTTTGGATTTAGAGGATCAAAAATGGAAAAACCCAAACTTACTCATGACAGCGTTCTGCCACAAAGGATCCAGAAAGTAGGTAAGGTTTGGCAGCGAGACCCAGAACAGAGCTGAGTTACTGACCTGTACTCAAAACAATTTTCTGAAAAGGCAAAGTATGATGATTCTAGTAATACATACCAAGTGGGGTCAGAGTTCTGTCTTTATCAGCCCGGCCATCCAAATTATATTGAGAATGACGGATAAGGAATATGTGCCTGGTGGCTTTTGCTTTGCAGTGATCCAAGCGTGAGGCAAGTTCTTCTTCCCCAGTTTCTTCATTTTTCTTTTTGAGGTTGATAAGAGCCAGTGGTTCACGTCTAAACAAACACATTTAAAACACCACTTTTAGACAGGGGAGACTAAAAGGCAGAGGAATTTTACAGATGGGTAGTCTTGCCTTATTTCTAGATATAGCTGAAGTACTAAAATTGACTATTTAGCCATTTGTATCGCAAAACTGATTCAAACCATTGTGTGAGAGCTATAAATAAAAGTCTGTATTACAAAAAAGTTAATGCCTTAGGTTAAAAGGTAACTGACACAGATAAATTTGCTGTTTAGTGACAGCCACCTCTCAATTAATCCTTGGGGAAAAAAAAAAAGCAACAAACACAACAGAAAAAATTAAATCCTAATGCAAACAGATGGTGTACAGTAAAACATACAAAAGCTACAGTCCGCCTGGACAAGAAGATTATAAACACTAGCAGAGACTTTATATTTGAACTCCTGTCAATTCAATAGTTGCTCTTGGGATTTTCACTGACTGTCACAGGTATAATGGTAGGCTTTTTGACAAGAAAAAATAACCATGAATGATACCCCAGAAAAGAGGAAGAGGTGTTGATTGATCATAAAGGAAATAAAATGTTCCATATCTAGAAGGCCCTGTGATAACACCTACAAAATTTGCACTTTTATCAACCACATTTACATCAAATGACTAACTGCCCCCACTCCCCAATATCCTAGAAAGACTTCAACTTTCTGCAGTGCACATTGCGAATTATTTTGTGCTTTAAACTAGGTCACATCAGGTCTCTCCTGTAACACTCTTATTTTTCAGCCTGGAGTGTTTGTTTATCCTTTCATCTTTTTAATCACTTTCTCCCCTCATGCCACTTTAATCTTCCTTCCATTTTGTCACACTGCACACTACTCTCCCTTTCTGCATACCACAACGTGCCCTCCTGCACATCACCCAGACAGTTGATGGGTGTCCTCAAGAGGACACCAGGCACAGAGGATCTTCCCCTCCCTCCCCCAGGATCACATATTAGTGCCACAGATTTCCCACTGCTGACACCAACACTGCACTATCATCATCAACCCTGTCCAAATCTTCCACAGATTAGTCTTCTGGTCCCCTCTCTGCACTGATCCTCTACCACATTAATACAAATCCTTTTGCTATGTCTCTCCACCTCAGAGCATAAATCCTTTCCCTTGATCTCATACCTAAAGAACAGTTAATTTATTTAATTCACACCAGACCTCAATTCTTCCATTATTATAATTAAACTTGTTTCTTCTTTTTTTTATAGATTTTTTTTAATCAAGAATATAATTTTTATTCAGTTTGAGACAAAGTAGTTTGGTCATAGAAAACTGCTGCTTCACATACCTATTTCTACAGTTCACAGCAAGACTGGCTTTAAAAAGCCCTGCATCCATTTTGCTTTAGTAAAGACGTGATTTCTATTGAATAACGAGGATCAACACATTCCTTAAGCTGTTAACAAAGTTCAGCAAGGCATTAAAAATGAAACAATAGTCCAAGAACAACAAGAAGTTCCATTGCTATTTCACAGGATACTTTTGATTCAGCAGAAACTACATTGCTGGAAAGATGTATTGGGAAAACAGACAAAATGTCTGAAAAATTCAAGCACATTTGTAAAGTAACATAGGTATTAATTCATCCTATGGCAGAACACACAACAAGAAATGCCTGAGTGAAAGCCCTGCCCTCTCCTCTCCAGCACCTCTGAAGTTACTGGATGGTAACGCGCACTTTGAAAAGCAACAGATGCTTTAACAAGTCATGAGTAGATAACCAAGCTTAACAATATTTTTAGCATAAGCTAGTTTTAGAAAGTTTATGAGCAGGAACACTTTTAATACTGCTAAGACTTAAGCAGGTTCTTTTAGGTTGCCAAAACTCAGAAGCTGAAAAATGCAGCTTTCTGCATTCCCTTTAAAAAAAAAAAATTCACCCGAGATCGTAGCTAGACAGAACTTTGCTAAAAAGCAATGGCAACGCCGGGGACCATCTTTAAACCTAATTATAACAAAAGTATCACTTAATCCATGACAGTGCCCTTTTCACCTTCCTTCCAGGAAGCCCTGCATGTCACTGAAACATATCAGTCAGCCTGACAAATACTTTAGTTCTTGTAACATACTTCAAAATCCAGATATTTCTACTTTTATTTCTAATAAAACTATTTGCAAGAACCACTCCGAAAAAAATATAGGAAGGTAGTTGAACCCCAGAAATTTAGCCAATAATTCAAAGCTTTTTTTTCTCCCTCCTACACCAAGCTTTCCAGTTAACAGAAGCTTAATTAGAACAGCTTTCAGATATTTTACATGAATGAAACTATATCTAGTCTTATCTAAGAATTGAGCTGTACAATTCCTGTGCAGGTGGCATAGACCAAAGCAACACCCTAGGTCTAGCATCATATGAGATCAATAGGAAGTTTGAAAACAAGATACTTGCATTCTTTTGTTCAAACTTGAAAAGCCATCAGTTGTTAAGAATATTACAACAGTCTGGTTATTTGCTCAGAACTTGACTTTGTAAATCATTCCCCACCCTCCCCCCACCCCCAAAGAGAAGTGGTCAGATGCTTTGTGTATAAGCTATTTAACAACTTCACATATTAAGTGTTTCTGCCAACATCATCCAAAAATCAAAATTAAGACTTCAACCAGGTATAGCCAAAGCCATACCACACCAACTGGTAGGCACCAAGAAACAGAAAACTAGAATTGATCTGTGATAATGTATTTACGTATTACACTTCCACTGTTTGTACGCTATGATGAATGGTGATAGGAAGTGTTATCTAGCTATATTTGTTCAGGCAATTGTGACAGAACAATCTCTACCTCCTGAATTGGTTAAAAAAAAAAAAAAGTTACAAGAGTCCAAAAGTCCTTTAGAACCCTTTAAGAAAAACAACCATTTAGCAGAATCAGAAAGGCCTGGATCTCCAGTTAAACAAGTAGCTTTAGCACCTCTCTCAATGTAACTGTGTAACCGGGTATAATCTTATTTAATGAAAGTTTTACTTTTATAATTAGGGTGTACATAGTCCTATTTATATGAGCCTTTGATTCTGTAGCATCTCAAAAATCAAAACAGGATGCATTATACAATAAAGATCTGTTAGTGCTTAAGTTTGGATTTACTATGATTAAACTGGAGCCTGACATAAGCGTCCCTGGGGAGATAATTCTACCAGACGGAAGCTAAATGAGCCAAAGCTCAATACAGATATTTGCAAATTGTAATTAAAGAATCAGAAAAAAATGTAGTTAACCCTTGGGCGAACGTATTTCAACACCATGAAGAACACAACTAAGTTAGGTTCAAAGCAACATTACCTTTAGAAGGATTTAAGAACACTAACTTGCAGTTCACGATCAACACAAGCAGCAGGCCTAATACATGCCTAGCACGTGCAAGCGTTTTTAGTCCACAAGGGTGCTGTTATTGAACAGAAACATCTTGGCATAGACATAAAGCAACACTGGTATATGGTTAACACCATGCTGAAAAAAACAGGCACCTCTTCTACACAGCACTCACACTTATCACCAGCCTAAGGCTTGGCAATCTCACTGGATGAAAGCACTAGAATAAGGGATCCGCGCACCTTGACAGTGGGGAAAGTCTCTGAACTGAAGACAGACGCAGGGAAGGCATCTCTTCAGAGTACTCGGGCGCTCCGGAACGCCAAGAATTTTCAAGAACATTCAAGAATTTCAACTGCGTTCCGCTCTGAAGAGTTCACCACCTCACATTTCACCTGGAAACGAGTCCTGCGGACTCTCGACTC
>NW_010973238.1:1921576-1921947 GCF_000737465.1 Haliaeetus leucocephalus | reverse complement strand
GGGGGTGCCCGGGTCTCCCCTTCCCCCCTTCCCGTCAGAGGGGCGCTCGCCCCCAGCCCTGATCCGGCGGACAGCGGTTGCTCCACGCACGGCTCGGACGGGAGGGGTTTAAGGGCAGCTCCCGCCGCCTCCCCCGCGGCGGGGGCCGTGAGGGGGTCCCCGCGGGCCCCTCACCTCAGCCGCCGCCGCCGCCCAGGAGCGGGGTCCCTCCCCGGCCAGGCGGGGGAGGGAGACCCCGCCAGCGCACCCACCTGTCCCAGTTGCTGTCCCAGTAGCCGCCGGTCCCGGCGGGTCTCTCGATCCAGCCGGGAGCCGGCGGGCAGGAGGCGGCGGCGGCTGCGGCGGGCGGCAGCAGCAGCAAACCCGGCGGC
>NW_010973238.1:1885099-1921397 GCF_000737465.1 Haliaeetus leucocephalus | reverse complement strand
CGTGCCCCTTCAGCCCCGGCGCCGCCCGCCGAGCGCGCCGCCCCGCCCCGGACGGAGCGCGGCGTGGGGCAAGATTCCTCCGCGAAGGCTGCCGGAGCGGAGCGGAGCGGGGGAAGGCCGGGGCGGCTGGGCGCTGCGCTAAACCCCGGCCCAGCCCGCCCCGCTCAGCCCCTCCTCGTCGCGGAGGGGGGCGAGCCCTTCTCGCTCAGCCGAGGGGGTTCTGAGGCACCCGGGCGGTGCCTGGGGACTCGAGCCCGCCTCACGCGGGGGGGGGCCGGGCCTCGGGCCTGTCCCTCCGGGCAGCCCGAGCTCAGCCTCCCTCAGCCGGGCTGCTCCGGGCTCAAGTCGGAGGCCTGGGCAGCAGGCTGAGGGGGCTGATCCTGCCTGGCCGGTCGAAAACGGACTTCTGCCCCAGCCGGGTCACTGGGAGCCCCCGGAGAGGGGGGGCAGGGAGGTTACTTCCAGCCCTGCCTGGTTTTAACCACCTAACGCAGGTGTGAGCGCTCCCCGGCACGAACGAACGGGAGGTTGCAGCTCTTACCGGTAGAGCGTGCGTCATATTTAGTTATAAGCCCTGAGCTGACTTGCACTGGCATCAATCGCTTCCAGTCAGCATTGGGTTCCTGGCACTGGAAAGCGGGAACCTGGGTTTTGGGGAGCACAAGTGGTCACCAGTCAGCCGGTCTCACCAGAGCCGAGCTGGCTTACACCAGGGCTGAGTCCCCACCTCGTACAAAGGAGCAGCGTCGTGCCCTGCCTTGCCTGAACGCTGCTCCTCGCTTCACAAGGAGACTTCTTCCAGAAGCAAGACCTCAGTTTAGCTCCACCAGCATTTGCATTGTGCAGAAGGAACTATGTGGTCAAACTGGAACGTTAATTACCCGTAGATCAGCAATGGTACCGTCCCAATAACCTCACAACTGAAGCCCTGGGGAGAGAAGCAGAACAGAGCCCCTTTTTTCTGAGCTGACGTCCAAAATTCAGCACTGATTTCTACCCGTTAAATTCAGCGGTTTGCAAATGGTGACAGAAATGCTACTGAATGTGGGTCTCGGGATGCTGGCAGATTTTACAGATTCCATTATTCAGCCTTTGCATATTTAATTAAGTGTTCCTATCACTCCCATCCACCTGTTCAAGCTTCGCCTCCATACCCGCATTCCCCGCACTACAAATTGCACTACTCGTGTTATTCCACTAATACGCCAGCTGGGTAGACGGTCTCCAATAGCCAGATTTCAATCAGTGTGAGTGACTCCAGAACAACTGAAAATAGAGTCTGTTCCCTCCCCCAAGCCCAGAGAGATCTGTTCTGCTTAGTCGTGGTGGTAACAGGCTCCTTCGTTCTGCGGGACTTAGAGCAGAACTACAAGGACGCTGTGCCTGCCCAAAAGAAAAAGGTCTTTCTGCTAAAGGAGTTAAACCAGTTTCCAGCTTTCCCAGCTGAGTGTCTTTCCCCTGTCCACCGCTTTGTGTCTCTTGTCTCACGCATATATGGTGCATAGGGAGAAATAGACCTGAGTGTAGTACAGGTCCTTTGGCTCTTGGACATTTTACAGATCAACAGTGGCCCCCAGGGGTCAGACAAGTGAATCGGAGACCCTGATGAAAATTTGCTTTAGACTAGATGTTTTTCCCCCTCCTTTATCCTTCTTGCCTGCCTCATTCTCTATATTTTTCAGCTTTCTGTTTCTTCTTATATAGCTTTAAAATTTTAATTTGATTCTTTTTCTCTATCTTGGAAGTATTAGCCCTTATCATCGAGGCAGGCGTGTGTCTTTATACTGTGTATGTTCTTTCTTATCAAGAGCCCAGAAGGAAGAAGTTTATTTTCAAAACTTCACATCCAGTTCCTCATAAATAGCACAGTTCTTTTTCCCCAGTTCTCAGTCTCCTAGCTTCCTGCAAATCACTTCTAAATCTTCCCCCCCATAACGCCTTTTCTCTTTTATCCATCATAACACTCATTCTCCATTAACTGTGCCACTTGTATCCTACCTCTTCCCCTGCAGCCTGCCCTCTAACCTGAATCCCAGTTGCCATATTTGATGTCCAACAACTCACAAAAGAAGGAAAAAACTGCAACAGATAGATACCATCATCCACTTTGGGACAGGGACAGGCTGAAGCTGGATGGGACAAATAGTGCAATTCCTGATAAATCTCCCAATTGCTTGAACTAAATTCTAAAATCACGTGGCTCAGTTTGAAACTTCAGTGCCATTAAAGGTGCGTCAATTGCAGAAATATCCGACACTTGAGGTCAAAATCCCAGTATAGACAGAGGTAAGTTTGCTGAGTGCATGGCAGTGGCACCAACTTACACCAGGGCTGAACTCAGTCCACCACCAGAAAAGTTTGAGACTGTTGTTAAGCAATGATAAAAATTTTTTCCTCAGTAAAAATTTATTGCTGAACATCTGGGCAATCTCACTGTGCTAGAAAAGGAAAATGGATAATAATATTTGCCTCAGTGCTGCATTTTGGATCTCATTCTTCTGGAATAACACTTCACCATCAGAAATCTCCTGAGCATATGCTCACATTCTGCAGTTTATTTTTGCTTGCTTTAGGTACTAATGTACTTGCACACTTCATGTGCAGAAGTATTTTGAGATTGTCTTAGATTTTGCTCAGTAAGTCCAAAAATGTTATTTTTAATTAGATTGTTGACCATTTTGTAAAACTTGCAATCCAGTTAGGTTAAAAAAAACCTCTAAAAATCATTTGTTGAAGTGTTACCACTAGCTTGAATATACAGTCTTGCATTGCATTAATAACTACTTAACTTCTTGCTCTTTGGGTTTTTTTATATATATTCATATTGCTACTATTCTAATCCAGTTTTATTGTATTTCATCTGTGAACAGAAAATCCATCTAAGAGGATAACAACCTACTGATGGTACCCACTAATGGAATTATTCTGTTAGCTAAAACAGTAAATGCTTGTGCTATGATGCCATAAGTCCAATACTCGGATGATCCCCCAGGGGTTATCCCATTTCTCTGGCTAGATACAGAGACACCTTCCAGCAAGGTGCCCAAGGTTAGGGTGGCCTCTTAACTATGTTGTGACCAGAACAAAGCAAAACAGAAGTCAGAAAGCCAGCAGGGTTGGCAGAAAAGTCAGTACAGATGTGGCCCGACAAATGGTGCTGCTTTCCCCTGGCAGGCAGAAAAACCTTGTAGCAACAGCAGGAGCAACAGCAGCCTTTGGGGTTAACTTCACTACACAAGGAATACAGAATACGAAGAACTTCTGTTTTCTGTATGGGTCCTGGATCACTACAGGGATGAGTCAGTGTTTGGATGTTTTACCATTAGCTACAGGGAGAGCAAGGGCAGGCCTCTAGCCTACAATTGGCAAGCAAAATTTATGAACTTTCAGGCATTTTTTTTTTAAACAAAACAATGAGAGTAATAAAAAGACATTTGAAATGAGGAAAATGTGGTTTTGAAAAGCCTTTTCCATGACCCCAAGTGCATTTACTCACCATGTATCACCTTCCCAATGTAAAAAAAAAAATCTGTAAATTTCTCAAAAGAGACAGAGAGAAAGAAAAAGGAAACATTATGTCATTTGATCCAAATGTATTCAGACATATACTGTGGACTTACTGCTGGCCTTCTTAAAGGAAATATTGATGTCATCCTGGCCTGCTTCAGACACAGCAAGATTTAAATGATACACTAGTTTAAACTTTTGGGTTATAAAATTATGCTACTTAAGCTCACTTAATACTTTTTTTTATAGAGCAAGAGAGAATACTGCCTTTAAGCAACTTTGGTTTGTATGACTTGATCAGTTAAAAAAAAATAAAAGATTTTGAAGCAGATACTGGCTTCCTGATCATATCTGACTGCATCACTGAAGGGTAAGCACAACCACACAAGTACTGTGTTGCTGTGTTGGTTAAATACAGCACAAAATTTAGGGAGATTTTGGCATGAAAGAAAGCCTACATATATATATGTGAGCAGTGATTCAGATCTTTCATTTAATCTAGGTGTTGTGAATCACCCACCAGAGGATCCTTCAGATCTCGTTTGACCAGAAAAAAGTGAAGAGAGAAGCTCATTTAGGATGAAAGACTTGTCCTCTTCCCCGGATACACTCTCTATAAGCATGTTTAAAACTAGGCTTCACCTTATCTAGAGCATAGAAAGTCTTTATATCACGAAAGATTAATCCATTTCTTAATTTTACACTCACAGTCACCATCTTTCTAACTGAAGTAGATTGAAAGAGATTTCTTTAGTAACACTGGGTATCACTGGTAAACTGAAGTATCTCAAATACAGCTGTAAGGAACTGCTCTTCTTTCCTGTGACTGAATCTCTTTCCTTACTCCTTTAAGTAAAGAGTAAGCCTCTTTAGTACACTGTGATTAAAGTCTCATTAACACTAAGAATTTTAAAAAAATCACCTTGCAAGGTCTACGTACTTCTTAAATTTTCCCATGATGGTTGAGACTGCAATAACAGGATAGCTCTGGGATAAAAGTCTGTCTTCTGTGTATTGGTGTTATGAAGCTTTGCCTCTGATGGAAAGCATGAGGAAAGAATTGCCACAGAGGGGAAGAATAAAAACTTCTAGAAAACTCCTTCAGGGGACCTTCAGCAGGTGTTACCTGCCAGATCTGCAGTTGCTCTAGAATCACACAGGTGTGTGCCTTGAATAATACAGGGCATTGCAGATTTATGAAAATGGATGTCACCCCATCATGCATAGGGTATTGTGTTTTTAGCTTTAGGTGTCTAACAGTTTATTATCAATGAGTCCTTCTCAGTACGTTAGCTTTCAGTCATTTAAAACCAGAAGGTTTCGCTCTACCAAACACAAACATTCAAGATTACAAATCAAAAGACACAAATCAAAATCAAAAATATAATTGTGAAAGGAAAGTCCTAAAAAATAAAAGTAATTTCTGAACTGGTAAACTAGTTTTATTAATACAGTCTCTAGCCCTTTCATTGAGGAAACACATTCAGTTCTGCCCCTGAAGTCATAGTCATGAAACTAAGGGTTTATAACAGCAATACTAACACTACATTATCTAATGTAATGCTCTAATAAATAATGATGTATCATGCCAGAAGGGTTTAATTTGAAACAGATGGTCTAAGGAATGGAAACATAAGCAAAGTATTTTACTGTAATCACTATCCAGGAAACAAAAGGGGATTTGATATTATTGCCTTAAGGAACTCACTCCCTCCCCTCAGCGTTTTTGTCTTAGATAACAGTACACTCTTATTTGGCTAATGAAGCACAGGTGCTGCTGATAGCTCATGACAATGAAACAGAACTCAGGCATTTTTCCTAACCCTGATTAGCAAGTGGCAATTTGCTTTTGTAACAGTGTTTGCTGCTTTTGCAAAGTTCAACTGATGTCTCTTTACATTGTTTTCTTAACTTTTTTTCTGTTTTAGAAAGGCAAATAAATTTGTAGCTGTTACAGACTTGACAGTGTTGGCTTCTGTTGCATTTGATAGTGACAGTCACTACTAAGTGCTTCATATTTAGGCACTGCAGTCTATGCCCTAAACCCAGCTCCGCTTTTAGGTGTACTGGCAAACCATTAAAAGACCTGATCTGCAAAATTCACTCAGCAGAAGAGCACTCTGCTTGCAAAATCATTTGAGGTACTGTGACATACATAATTACACAGTTTAGGAGATTTCTATATAAGAAATATAAAGGCAAAATTCTAGCTCCCCCAAAATGGATACCCTTTCCTATCTCTCTGGCAGGAGCTGTTTCAGATATTCCCTGCTTTACTTCAGAAAAATCACCCTAGGAATGAGCTTGGCACAGGCTGTCTAAACCCTGCTGTTCCTTTTTTTGGAAACAAGGTTTTAAATGCAGTGATTTCACATACAAGCTGCATTGAGGCTGTGTAGGCAAAACCCTGGGATGAAACAGTTTTTGGGGGAGTGATGCTAACTACAGGCCTGGAGAACATGCAAGAGAGTCAGCCACATACGTGACATTCTCTGCTGGCGACACAGCAGAAATAGCAGCTGCAGCTCAGATTTAGCTAGATGAGCTTTCTGAACACCACCCCTGTTTCGGAGAGACTAAGGCCCAGACCAAGCAAAGCACTTGCTTAGACTGCACCTACCTTTAAATACATGAATAATCTTCCTGAAGTCAGTGGACCTTGTCAATATTGTGCCAGTGTTTAAAGCCGCACACTTTTCAGGAGAAATAATGAGCTTGACTCTTATTTTTCTCCCCTGCAATGCTGAAGACATTTTGTTTCCCCACCTCTAGTGAAAAACTCAGAAACCCCCATAAGTGTTTACTTGAGACTTCAAGAAGCTTGGGGCCTTAAAAGTCCCAAGCATTGCGAGATCAGTCCAAATAGCTTGAGAAGTAAGAAAAGTTAATGGGACATTCAACTGTTTAAACACAGATGTGTGGTTAAGTGTCTTATTACACATTAGTCACACTATCTAGTAAGCTTGGTGTAAAGCCAGGAGCTAAGAATTCTTTAATATTAATTGCTATTCTCTTGACTTACTGTGCGACAAACGCTTCAGTAAGAAACGGCCTGAGAGCATTGTCCTGAGTACTCTACAGAGACTGTGTGAGCGCAGGCTCCTTTCAAACCCTGTGTAGATGAATTTCACACTGCGTTCGTTGGGTTTATACCTCTAGTGGAAAGATGAATTTGTCCCAGTGACAGTATTTCTCAAGAAAAAAAGGGATGTAACGTACATTTACATGACTGATGAGACAGAAATAGCCTTCCCTCTGCTGACAGAGATGATGAGCAGAGCATCAGACTGAGCAGCGCTGTCTCCTGACAGTGTAGTCAAGAGCCATTGCTTCCAAGTAAGAGGAGTTGGTACAGTTCCTGTGTCGCTTCAGGGTTTTTTTTTTGCCTGAACACAAAATGCAAAGTTCAGGACTGAGGAAACAGAGTCTATTCTCAGTTACAACAATCAGCACCTGGATCCTGTGGAAGTATTCCAAACTTCCATTAGTATAACTGAGATCTGTCCTACAGTGTAACACACACACTCCCACTGTCTGAATCTCCTAGCTGGGAGCAGCACATAATGATGTTATTTTACTCAAGATTTTTTTTTTTTTTTTGATCAACAAGCAGAAAATCACGGAGAGCATCTTCTCATATTACAATACTCATTACTAAA
The DNA here is from genome assembly GCF_000737465.1 of Haliaeetus leucocephalus. NCBI lineage: Eukaryota > Metazoa > Chordata > Aves > Accipitriformes > Accipitridae > Haliaeetus > Haliaeetus leucocephalus. Next base: position 1,914,231 of record NW_010973238.1, on the reverse strand, counting down.
CATGTCGTCTTTCTGTCTCATTCCCAGCACTAATAAGCACAGGACCTAATTATCCCCATTTATAACTAACTTTCTTCATCCTATCTCTGTCCAACAACATTTTGGCAGGCCTCCTCAGCAGAAGATTTGAAATTATGTCCCTGCCAAAAACTATTGCTGATGATGAATCACAGCACACACAATTGAAAGGCTGTGGTTGCTTTTATAAATATCTGTGCACATACATATATATGTAAATGTATGTATATGTGTGTGTATAGCAACTTGGAAATTGCTATACCTATAGATCAGGCAAAATGGCATGGTGGCTTCTTCTGTCTTCCAAATGACGTTACTGAGCTCATTCAATAAAACTTCTGCTAATGTATTCATGCATTTCCTAGGGAAATTTTAAGGACCCTCCAGTGAAAATCAGCCCTGTGCATTGAGCTAGGCTGACCACCACATTAGTTTAAGTTATCAAAGAAGTCACCTGTTGTAGGACTCAAGTGCTGAATTTATTCTTGAGCGTAGAATTAGGCAGTCATGGAGCACCCAAGGAACTAGGCTTCAAAAATCAACTAATGTCAACCCAGACTAAAGAGAGCATTGCTTTCCCATCCCCATGTAGGGAATTGATAATAACAGTAGCAGAGTTAATGCTGTGCTAAGGGATACCTTTGTTGCTTTTCTTGTGGTCCAGTGATACGGTTTTCACCACATTTGTGGCAATTTAATCTGCTTTCTTGAAAAATTCTGCCTTGTGTTTTCATTCTGCTTTTTGGTAATTTTGTTTAATGCTCACTGTTTCTTGTACTGTGGGCAACAGGTATACTCATTCCTTGTTTGCTTCCTCCATGGCATTAATTTTTTCATTTATCAGCTTTAAACCAAGAGAGAGTTCAAGAGAGAGTTCTTGATGGGAGGTGCTCCAGAGAGAAACTCTTTGAAGAGAATTGTTTTTCTATGCTAACTGATTTGCCACTAGCACTTTATTCTTATAACCTGGTGTGACTTACCAGTGACTTTGCTTCAAAAAGAAGGCATGTATGAAAATTACTTAGCTGAAACGAACTACAGGTTCATTAGCTAAAATAACTGTTGCTATTAGTAGGAATTTATGCAGAATTCTTTTAAAAATATTAGCAAAACCCACATTCAGCAGCCATTGCTGTAGCAATAACTGAAATACACACTATACATTTTATTCAAGTTTTTTGAATCTGTGTTTCAGATCTTCTATAACATTTTATATCTGCAAAATGAAGAGTAATAAGCAATTTACTATTGCTCCAGATTGAATTTATATTTTGTAATTAGTTTAATATGTCATATAAAACATAACTTTGAACTGTAAACTGGCCTGGAAATAAAATTACAAATGTTTTCTTCTTGCCAACTCCAACAATTTGGGGAGGGAAATTACTTTTACAATGCTTCACTCTGGCTTTTTTACAGTGCATTTGACAGACACATGGCACTGAAAGACTGGTTGTCGCTTAAAATTAAAAAATACATTTTATACTAAACTTGTCCCTCCAGGATAAGTGCGGGGGGATGTGGAATTGCCAAAAACTAATGGCTATTCTGTGAGGACAGAGATCCATTTGAACTTTTCCCTGTCAGCGTGCTTTCAGTCTCCAGCCAAACCTGTCATAAGGCTCTGAAGATTTATGTTACTACTCTACCTTATACCCCTGCCCTTGCCAAGGCCCTGCCTACAATATAGCCTTCTGTCTTTTTGCAAAATAATGATGGAAATCCATCTGGAGCAGGAAGAAGAGATCTTCTATGTGTGCTGCCTGACCCAGCCAATCAATCCTTCATGCTGCTAGAAACCAGAGGAAATTTTTCTTGCCAGCAATAAACCCAACTGCCCTTTGCTCTCTTTTGACACTGCCTATTTCCTTTCATGTCAGCTGAAGACCCTTCTTTCTCTTTTTTCATTACCTCTGTTTTCTCTTTGACCTGAGCTAGGTATTGTAAGAATTCCCTCTGAAGTCCCACACCTCTGCCACAAGGCATAGTGTCCATATGGTCACCGTATAACCTCTACCAAGCCATGCCCTATTGCCAGCAGATTTCAGGTCTGGCCTCAAGGAATGGCCACATGACCCAACACTGCAAGTCACTTAGCAATTTAAATCCAGAGGATCTCAACTTCTGTGTCATACTGGAATAACAGCTGCCAAGAGTGACGTGACTTTCCCAAGGTCACAGGGTAAGTCAGTGACACAGCTGCAAACACAAATGGCGTCACCATTTCCCAGGTCTGTGCCTCACCCCCACTGGGTGGCAGGTAACAAAGAGAAAGACCACGGAAGACCTCACTGCTTAAAACTGCCCAGTGTTTGAGCTAGGAGTGAGCACAGACACACTGTACCTTGAAAAGCACTTCACAGGTCTCTGCTTCAGGCAGGCAAAGCATTTCTGGGTGCATGGATTGTATAATGACTCCATCCAACAGCAGGATGCTCAGATTCCTTCTGGTGATCAGTCTCTGTGAGTATATATATAAATAAACTAAAACGAAGGATAGCACACCTCAACTCTCTTGTACCCAGAAAGGACTCTCACCATCATTTGTGACACAGTGCTGAAATGCAGTTCTGCAGCATCCTGGGCTTTAGATATGTATGGATACAGTCTGCATAGGTATCTCTAGAATCTGTGTAGATATCATTCAAGAAAAAAATTATTTAAAAAAATAAATTAAAATACTCATAAGGAATGATATTATAAATTCTGTAAAAAATGAGGGAGAAATACACTAAATTACTATGGTATATTTTCTTATGAAGGTTTTACAGGTTTTGAAAAATGTAGCTATTCTGTGCTTCAGTATAAGCAGAAACAAATATATTTATTTTGCCTTTACAGTTAAACAAACTCGTGCAACTTTACACATGTACACGCCTAATCTTCCTGTCCCTTAAAGCAGGATGTGCTTTCCTGTGTTAAAAATCCCAGTGATTAATAATTTCTAACTCTTTCCTGCCCCTTTATTAGAAAGGGAGTATTGAGTAAAAGACCATACTAGCAAAGGAATTATTTTGTGCACTAATAGACGTTATTGCTTCTTTGATAATCTTCATGTGCTATGAATACAGTATTGTAGATAAATAGATATGTACAACATTAAAACAGACACGAAAAAGACAGGAATTAATAACATTTTTCTCATGGCAACATAGCAGCTTAGTCCTTGCTCTCAAGAAAAAATGTAAAAGGCTGTTATTTCCTCAGCAGCCCACAACATGTCAACGGCTGCGAAACTCAGTTCTCACCGTGTTCTGTGCTGCAACAGCACACTGCAGTGTCCCCCCTTTTTGAGGTCACTCCCAACCTACAGCTATTTCTTTTACTGTATTTCTGCTCAGTAATTTTAGTTATTATTATATGTATGTACAACTATTCCAATAACCAGGCAGGGAAGAGCGGAACTGCTTAAGGCAATGAAGCATATGGTCTCTTGGAATGAGGATTGTGCTGTGTGGGTATTATGTAGAGGGTCTGAATTATAAGAAAATATGCAGGAGGTCAAGGGAAGGATCAAGGCAGAAATGTCTTTCATATATTTACTAAAACAGCTTTCCAAAGTCATTGTGAAAGACCAAGACTACCGTCAGCAACACCCATCACACAAACACCCAAAAACTTCCTCCCCAAGAACATGACCTGGAGTGATGCTTTCATTTGAGGTTAAATATACCCCAAATCTGCCCTATGGCTCCTGGATACCTACGGAATGCATCTCCTTGGCTCTAGCTACACAGTTGATTGCAGAATGATAGGGCTTGAGCCTCTAACAAACACAGCACCTTTGTGAGGTCAGGAAGTTGCATCCCCATCTGACATGGAGCAGAGGCATGGAAAGACATACGAGTCAGCAGGAATCTCTAGAGGAGCCAGGAACTGATGCCAGGATGCTTGAAGCCCATTCCTGCACCTTAAATGCAGACCATGTTTCCAGCTGAACATCTAACTGGTACATCTCTTACTGCGAATCATAGCTTAACATTGGGAAACTGCCAACAAGAGAGCAGTGCAAAACACGTGCATTTTGATACAGAAGATTGTGGCCAACAACAGAGCAGTTTGTCTGCATTATGTCATAGTGTGTCTGAAAAATCAGTCATAACCAAGTACCACCTATTTATAACTACTTACTTCTCTGTTTTCAAGTCTGTTATTTTAGGTATCTGTCAATGAGACAGTAAGGGCTGATCCCAAGGCCAGATGGATTCATAATATTCAGGCTGCAAAAATAGAATCATGCTGTTACTCACCGAATTTACTCAGACACTGCAGTTTCTACAAGGTGAGTTTTTCCTAAGAAAAAGTAGCATTGGTTTGTAGTTATAAAAAAACCCAACAACAAAACCCCCTTCACCATCTGTTCAAATGACTGTACAAGAGAAAAAGCTGACAGTAAAGCTGTATTCTGCTAAACCACCTGGGCCCAGGACTAGAACCAGATTATAATGCCATTTTATGAGCTTCCACAGTCATCTTTGATCCAAAGATTCCCATGTGCTCTGCACCTACACAACTGAAAGAGGCTTTCAACACGTCTGCTCCATGGCAGGGAGGTGTGCTTTGCAATTGGCACACCCAGGAGCTGTCCACCTCGTATCCATTGAGGCAGTGAAGGCAGGAAGAAAACATTGCCCAGGAGCCACTTACCTGCATATCGCGTGAAAGGACAAGCCAGAAGGTAGAAGAGGACCATGTTGCTGCTTCACTAGTAAACGCAAATTCCCCCTTGATGCCTGCCACTCGAAAACACCTACTTGAAGACTATTTATCTAAGTTCTCTGTAGTAGGGACAGAAGCTCCATTAAAAATAGAGTTGGCCCAAAAATGGGACATGTTTATGAAATTCCACTTTCCCCTTTGTCCCCTGTTGTGGGAAAAAAGATGACAAGTATTTGATTTGCTTCAAGCTAGAGGCTTGAAGAAGTCCTAATGCCAAAAAACTATAGCAGTAAGCAAATTCCTGCCAGTGCCACTCCTAATGGCATGTCAAGTATAATGAGGCGCCATTAATATTAAAAGCGAAACTACCATTTATTTCAGGGGAGCTAAGATTTCAGTGTGAGCTAGGCATGGCATTCACGAGCTTGATATGTTATTGTGCCACTCTGAAAACAGGAATTCTCATTTTAGGTGTCCATCTCAAATATTCATGGCTTGTGATTTTGGTGTGGAAAGCTCTACATTGAGTCCTCATTGCTGACTGTGTGTAATGACATGATTTATTGAACCCAAACTCATGGGCATGCTTTGGTTCCAAAACAACAGTGCTAACTAAATGACTGTTCTTCATTTGTATGGAAGGCTACTTTTTCCCTTAAAGTGTTCCAGGCATTGCCCTTTCTCCAGCTAATTGGACATATCCTCTCCATCATTTCTTTCAGTTACCACGGAGTTCAGTGAGAGGTTTTCACACACGCAGACAATGCTCAAATATATCCTTGAAAATCCTGTTCTTACCCTGTATTGAAGAAATAGATGGATAGTACAAGCCCCACGTGGAGGCTAGGAGTTTAAAGGTGTGAAATAAACTTTAGTAGTATATGGCCCTCATGGTTTTTACACGGCAGACATGTCACAAAGTCTGCTGAAAGGAAGGGTTTTTAATTACTTATATTTGTATAATTGCTTTGTTTCAGAAATGGAATATTTTTTAAAATACAAGACTTACCTGTGGTACCTGTATTATTCTAAAATGCAACTAAACTCTGAGAAAAGCTCATGAACTGGCAGAATCTGCTGCATAAGTTATGTTGTGCACTTCTGCCATACAGTCTGATCAAACTGGCCTATGCCCACAAATGCAGAAATTACTTTGATTAATGAGGACCGGATAGATGGAATATCTTAACACAGTCTAGAAATATTGATAAACCTCAGCACTGCCCACAGTACTCACACAGCCTTGTATGCTGTCCATCTCAGACCAGATATATTCTAGATCTAATACCATACAAATAGGCTGTCAGTGCTTTATATTCCTTGCAAATAAATGGCAAAATTACTGTCTGAAGAATCCACACAAGGCATGCATGTGGAAAAGGTGAATAGGATGGCAACACAGCATGAAATAATTTGTAAGGGAAAGGAAACATGAATAATCTTCTGTACAGTCAGGAGATCGGAGTCTCTTCCACAGAAGCCACTCCTCTCCCTCTAGATAAGATCCACTGTCTGAAGCTTTGTGAGAGTCCCTGTTCCATATCTAGCTACAGTCATGAGTATTGCATCCCTGTTGGCAGAAAACAAAATACTTGGTGGGAAGGAATCAGTTTGCCCATTTGAAAGACTTGGTGAAATACCGTCAACGCCAGTGGGGCTGAAAGATTCTTGTTGTCACAGCCAAGAGCCAGTTTTCTCAAGGCCACTTGTTTGAGGAGACTTCTGATGGTTCGTCTAAGGTCTCAGCTTCCCCTGAAAGACAGCCCGTCCCTTCCTCCTGCACCTCTCCTTTATAGGTCTGAGCACTGGGGTGCTCTCAGGCATCCCTCATGCTCGTATATATTCTCCACTTTCTCCAAGCTTCCATCGCTGCTTTCCCTTCTCTCTGAATACCCCTTAAAATGGTAGGTCTACCATAGTCTTCTATGGCCTGAAGATAACCACTGGCAGAAACACTGTTTCCAGTCTATTTTATTTGCTTATATTTTAGTGAGCATTTTTGGTTTTGTATTTTGCTGCTGATACAACCATTTTTTCTTCTATCAACACAGATCAGTTCCATTTAAAATACATCAGATAGGGACACCTGTAACTAGTTTTACGTGAATATATGTACACAGTTATGTATACTTTATATACATATAGGCATTATATATATACATATATATATACACATATATATAAGGCACTGTAAAATGTACCATCACTTCTCTAGGACTGTTTTTAATCCATAAAAGTAGATCATATTTCTTCATATAATTTGAAATGTCTAACCAAGACATTTTAAAAACATTTCAGGGTTACAGAGATATCAGCTGTGAAATAAGCCTTACTTTAAAATTTGAGTTATTGTGACAAGGTGAACAAAACCTATTTTGACAGTAATTCTAATCTATTTATTATATAACTGCTCCTCTCTTAAAAGATATATTCACCTGTATAAATAGCTTCCTTTGTCTCTCCTTATTATGTTCCAAAATGTGAACTGAAACTTGTCCTGCAGAATAAAAAATAACAATAATGGAGAAATGAATACAAACTTGGATAATTTATCCATTACGTAGAGAGAGGAAAGCCAAGATCACTGTAAGACAAAATGTCTTTAAATAAAATTTACTAAAACAGATCATGAGCTTATATAATTCTGTTTGATGTAGCCAACATCAATGGAGCCTGGTGATTACGTTTTGGCCAATTCATATATAAGGTAATCTCTGCCATGTGAAGACATGACAGCGCACAACTATGACTGGCATTTACAATGAACATGCTTGAATGGATCCTTGCTTAATGTAATTAGCCTATATATGCAAATTATGGTATCAGAAATCCTACAGCAGCTGCTGCTAGGAGGGCTTGGCAATTGTGTGTGTTATAAGCCAGTCTTACAGATCAAACAGACATATTTTCAAAGCCTAGAAACAGATAGATAGATGAAGACAGATTAAAAATTGTACATCTTTGGGATGTATAAGTCCAGATATCCTGGACAGAACATTTCAACAAATACCAATATAACATTTTCCCACAGTTACTTTGTAGCAATGATTCACAGCTGTGCCAGACCACAGGATCCCTATTAACCTCACAACTTTAACAAAAAACAGTATAGAAAACTTCATGTAGTGTTGTTTCATGAACCACTTACTATGGCCTCAAAAGCATGATCCATTGGTCACAACTAAGAGACACTCTTTTAAAGACTCAGCATATTTTCTACTCTACCATAAGCACCTTGAAAATGAGACTTAACCTGCAATCACTTTTTTAATATTTTGTCACCTGCAGATTTTGCACTGGAACTGGCCTTTCCAGTTCTACTGTTTCAGTTCACGTTTTGCACAAGTGGAAGTGAAAAAGGGCAGCACATCATGAACCATCTCAGCAGACAAATGCATCTGAGGCATAACTCACTGGGGAAAACCGGACACTCGAAAATACCGAAGTGACTCAAAGGTTTAAAAAATATATATGTATTACGAGAGCCACAAAAAAGGTTACAGACAGAGCTCCACAAAGCCTGCACAGATACATTCCAACAATTCAAGGTGGCAGAACAGGTGAAATACAGACCATAAAAACGGTTTGACATTAACTTTCCAGACTGTCAGAGACAGCAACCTTGACCTCATCTTTCCCACACACAAAAAAAAATTGAATATATATATATATATCTCTCTAGTCTGGACCACAGGTGTAGTCCAAAGAAAACCACATTGCAATTTCCACATTAGGCTTATAGGAGAATAGGCATCATCTGTGGAACGTCCATTATAACGCCCATGAGGTTATCTTAGGCCAAGTTGACACAATATTATGCTTGGTTAGCAATTTTAGACCAGCAACACAACACAGTTCATTTGCTGCACATGGCTACTAACATAGCTCTGTGCAACCCTTAGAGCTGACTTTAACCAAACTAAGTAATTACATTTGTTTTGTTTTGTTTAATTAAAAAAAAAAAAAGCAAATGTAAGATATTAGGGCAGTTCCTGCTATCGCCTTTCTTAAAAATTCAAGACTTGAAGACTTCTTAATGTACTTGCTTACAGACACATTTTGAGACTGTATTAATGATCTTCAGGAAAATATGCCACCCTGAGGCTTTTTCCCTTGTTCGTTCCAGGTTATGTCTGCATCCAGTTTTGACATAGGGGGCCAAATGCTGGTTGTATATCAGTGCAGTATTTGGCCCAGAGTTTCAAAGTCTTTGCTATTCAGACTTTCCTATGAGGTCAACAAACAAAGTAGTAAAAAAAGAAAATATTAAGGCTTCAAGTAAAAATATTTCCTCTCTCTCCCACCCATGTAGTAACGTACATTTAATTTCATAATACTCAATATATTATACAATTAAAGATAAAGAGATCCAACTTTTCAAGGCAGATTGTACTACAATGAAAACCTGGAGGCTAAATGGGAGTGTATGAACAGGGAACGAACGGCTAATAAAATGCAATATGCAATGAAAATTGATGCATAAACTAAACAAAAACTATTGCTGTTTTTTAAATAAGTAATACAATCCACAGCTAAAAATAAAAACATGTTGCAAAGATTTAAGACTTCTGAAACATGAAATAAGCATGACAAAAATAAAGAAGCTACTTTACAAGATGTGTTAACTTGTGCTGGATTTTCATGGCTGATCCCCACCTACTGTAAATTAACATCACTTAAAGAGCTTTGATGGAGCCACACCAATTTACACCAGCTGAAGATTTGGCCTGCAGTGTCTGTAAAAACTGAGACTATTTGGGCAGAAGAACCTTACTGCTAACCTGTAAACTGCTTGAAGAACTATACTTTAACATGGGCTGGTTTCAGCTCCAAAATTAGATTTAATAAATAGGTCCCCAGTCCCACAACAGGAGCTATGGAAACAGACACTTACATTTATGAGAAAATAGCTGCAGGTTCAGTGCCTTGGATGGAAATGAGGCTGGATTTGCTGCATGCAATCTCCTGTTAACAGTTCTTAGATTATTCTTTCAGAAGATTTGAATAATTTACTCCAGGCTGTGTGCAATGAATTATATGCAAACCTCAAAAGGAAAAAAAAAAAAAGACTTTGGTACCATTGTAAACCTATTAACAAGTCGAATGTCTCTCAACTGTGGGCAAAACTACTCACAAAATATATAATCCTTACATCTGAACCTGTAATGACACAGTGCATTCATTCTTTCCTCCCTTACCCCTTGTGAACTATGTCAAAATAACCCTGGATATTAGTGCTTTATACACACAATACTGTGTTTAGTCTTACTGAGAAATTCTCTCATGAACTAATGTAGTTAACTTCAAAGGCTCTTTGGCCCTTCAAGTTCCTCAGTAGCTTTTTTGTTTATAAACGCAGGAGAAAGAACGATCAAAGTGGAGCATCACTGGGATGCATATCTCAAATATTACATTGGTGCAAATTTTCAGCCTTGCTTGCATGAATTTCATGTACGTATTCAAAGATACATGATAAAATGTGCCCTTGTCTAGCTCCCTAGCCCAAATTCAGTGTGTCACATATTCCCTCTTTTTCAGGGCTTGCATATGGCATACATGATACTTTAAAAACAAGTAAGTCGTGTGATACTCTATGCACCAGAGTGAATTCCAGTCCTTGAGGAAGTACTGCATCTTCCTGAGGAGTTAACATCAGGGTAGAGGTGCAGATTAATAACAGTTAAAGATGGAGGAAATCTATAAGGCTATCTGGTCTAGCCCCTTGCCCCTGCAGGCTCACCTCTTACAGAAGTTTTTTTAATGACTTGTCCAAATACAGTTTGACTGTCCTACATAGTTAGTCTCCAATACTCTGCCTTGGAAGACTATTCCACTGCCCCTTCCCCTCCATCTTTTCTGCCCCCTTCTAAATGTAGGCCATTGGTTACCAGTGACAACCCTTTGATTTACCTTTGGTTTTAAATCTTTTAAGTAACGTATTTGTAAAATTATGATACTCAATTTCTACTTCATTGCTTAGCCCACGACATGTTTTTAGCCTTTAAATCTTCTCATCAGCCAGCCTGTCCAGTCTTTTAATATACGTTGCTCCACCTGTACCTAATCCAGTTTGCCAGCATCTTTCTGGTAACATGGTGCCTCCAACTAAAGACAATATTCTAGATGCCAGTGAGCAAATCTGCATAGAAAGACTATTGCTTCTCTGCTCTGCAATGTCCCTACAGTAGCCATTTAAAATATCACCAAGGCAATAAAATGCACACTGTTTTCTAGTTCATTCTCTCATAACTTTGGCCTATTGTAGCTGCATTGCTTTCCAGGTTTCTCCCTTCAGGCAACATAGAGCATTACAAAGAGAGATGATTAACTTTCTTATGTTCTCTTCAACCCTCCTCTCCAAAAAATGGTGTGATATACAAGGGACATAGTAAACATGTATTGCAGATGTCAAGATCTATCAAATCAAAAGATAAATTTTAACCAGGCAAAACTGAGGTCAATATTTGCCTTCTGGAATAATTAATCTCAACATACATAAAAACAAGTAAGATGTTATCAACACATTCTGAATTGCTACCAAATATCTGGAGAGCTCTCCATTATAGTCAAGGACTGAAAAGGATTCAACTCCTTGAAACAAATATCCTGAAAAATTATGACTTTAGCTCTCTAGTCAAAACTATTCACCAGGAGAACCAGGTGGGAAGTCGAGGTTTCATATGCTGACTGGCTCAGTGATAAATAATCATTTTTAGTGACTTTGGCAACAGTCGCTCGGGATATTCTTAATTGCACACATGATCTGGCTAGTTAGCATTGGTCCAGATCTCAGTACTTTTGACTTCTGAGGTGGTAACTGAATAAGAAGGAAAAGGAGATAAGAAATGGAGAAAAGAAAAAAAATTTCCATTTGTCCCCAAATTAGCTTTGCCAGAGTCCACATATTTGTGACAACAGTAATGCACCACTTTCTTGTTTTTTACGGTGAAGTTGTCTTTAAATCCAAGAAAGCAAATGTAGTTTTCTGGAGACAGGAAAAGTAAACCTCAGAATGTTAAATAGATTTGATTGATATAATTTTAAAAAGTTGTTTCCCAGGGGAAAAAAACCCAAATGGAAAATCCTTTGTCTAACAGTATTGAAGACCAGAGGGAATGTGCTAGTAATTAGGCAGATAGAAAATTTATATCCTGTAGATGTACGCTTGGCTCAGTTACACACACTGTAAATTCAACAGATCATGATAACCTTGCTGCAGGATTACACAGACGGCACCAGGGCAAGGCAGTAAACCACGTTATTGCCTAAATCCAACAGGTAATAAGGAGGGTGCAGGGAAAGCAGCTGACGGCTGTTTAAAATATGTTCCCATCCAAACATTGCCTTTCTTATCTGCTTGGTTTTGTTTCCAAGTCAGAGAAGCCTTTAAAAACCAGAGGGAGCAAGAGGTCAGAGTGGAAGATCCTTACTGTTGTTGCGGTCCTTTTCCACGAGAGACGAACACACGCGCGCGCGCGCACACACACACACACACAATTTCACACACAGGAAGGCAAATGGCAGACAGTGAGAAGCTGTTGCTATCCTTTCTCCTGCTCCCATCCAGGACCAGGGAGCAGGGAGGCTTTTAAAGACGACACGGCGTTCACAGCCCAAGTGCCCTTGCCTTGCTCCTTCCCAGGAGGAGGAATGTGACCTGCAACGCCTGAGGGACACAGAGCAGTTCTCGCACACACAGACTGCCCAGCACAGGAAGCCTGCTTTCCATGTCGGTAGGAAAACAGCAGTTGGGCCTCTGACTCCTGCCGGACACATCGCTGGCCAGAAGAACTGGGAAGGGGCATGGGGAAAACTGAATGATCCTGGATTGACCATACTTTTTCACAGTACAACTGGCACACAACAGGTTTGTTGGACAGACACACGCACAATGGCTTTAGCGCTCTCTTGCATGAAAGAAATCCGCTCTGTGGTTGTGGTGTTAGGTCATAGCCAGTTCCCGCCTGTCGGTTCAGGAAGAGTCTGATGGACTGTACAATTTGATTCCCTCAAGAATAAGGCTGCAGCTGGTTTTTGGCCAAAAGAGAAAGATGAAAACAGAACAAACCCAAAACAAGAAAAGGAGAGTGGCCGGCTGCTGCTGCTCCTTCTTTGTTGTTATTTGAGTCTTCACAGTGCTCCTAGCTTCATGGCTGGCTGAGTGGATGGCTCTTTATTTTTAATTAATTTTGTTTTACACTGAAATTTCATAGGTTGTTCCACCAACTCCAGACACCTTCTTAACGTTTGAGTGTCTAGCAGGGCTGACGGGCGTCCCCTGGGAACTTGATGTTGAGCCCAACCTGGATATTCCTTTTGGCTGTCCATTTATTTTACTGTGAGGTGTCTTCAACTGCATGTCATCCCTGCATCAAAAGAAATATCAAAACATGCAATGTTACTGACCGAAGTGTGATAGCAGAATGGCTTCATCCTGCTACCCTGTTACCCTGAAGTCCCAGTGTTGCAAAATATTCAAGCATGGGAGCAACCTTGTTGAAGCCCATATACTTGACGAAAAGCCACTGAAATGAGAGAATTCATTCGGCCATTAGGTTAGTGGATCAGACCCCAGTAATATTTGTTCATTTAATTACTTGCTTAAACGCTTTGTTGAATGAAACTGATTGCATAAGCATTTGTAGGACGCAGGAAGGTTTAACTGTCACCACTGTTGACCTTAAGCCAAACTGTGTCTTACAATCAGAAATAAAATACTCAGAAAAATCACTTCCCACTTAAATATCCAGTTAAATGAAATTATGTTGCTCACCTCTGAAAGACATAAGAGAAGTGAAGCATAAGACTTCTTTATGACAGAAGATACAAACTGAATCAAGTCAGGAAGCACTCTAGGATGGCTGTAATTAAACACCATGTTCCCGATGGACTCTTTAAAATAATTTCCTTTCTTATGACCTACTGCCAGGGAGCATGGACAACAGGCTTTCCTCAAAAGATCTTTTAAATCTAGGCCACTACACAATAAAGCTTAATGTGTCTTGTCCCCAAGACTCACAAAGTACTTAGATAAAAGCCTACCAGAGAACTTGTGTCTGTTCTGCAAGTGCCACCACAACCAGGGTCTGCTGTATTCTCACATCTTACTCCTGCACAGTGGATGTCTGCTTGCGTTTGCCTCAGTCTGAAGTTTAAGACTGGCTCATGCCAGCAGCAGTGACCAGGGGCTGAAATACCTTCCAGGAGGGAACACTTTTTGTCTGCCTGCAAACTGAGGCAGCCTGAGCTATTTTAGACCACCCTGACTTTTTCTGGAGGCCAGAGGGTTTGATGGATTAACTGTATTCAAAAGGCAATTTCTTTCTTCACATGTGTCTGCAAAACAAAACAAACTACCCCGGACTTTTACACAGCTCTTGATAGGCTCAGATTAGCTCCAAAACTAAAAGCACTTTTTATGTGGCAACCTGGTCTGACAGCTGTACCCTGGAGCTAGAGCAGCAGGTCCATCAGCTCATACCAGCCTGGCTTCTGCTACACGTTTAAGCTGTGCTTGTGCTAGAGAATGGAGTCATGGGTATCTGAACCAGCAAAATGCACATACATAAATATAAAAAAAAGAATATTGTGTGGTTTTATAAAACGCTGCTGGATCCCCAAACAGCTGAAATATGCAGGGACTAAATTCTACATGTGCCTCAGTGAAGTAATATAAAAGCCCTAATTCAGTGCTGAAATTCTCCTCAAGAATACAGTCTGCCTCCTGAAACAAGGCAGAAAGGAGCTGGGGAGTGTTAGGGGAAAGGGGAGAAGGGAAAGTAATTTGTAGTGTTACTGACAGAGAAAACACACTAGGTTTACAAAGCACAGAGTGCCTGTGGGAGGTGTACTTCACTAGATAAAAAACTTTAAGTTTATTAAGCTATTCATTTATTAATCTCAGTACTTGACTTTAGGAACTTGAGTAAAAAAGATCCTCTGGAATGGTGTCATATGTCTGCAACTTTCTTTAACATATGATGGGATCTGTAGCTATTTTAATAGCTAGACCACTTCTGCCAGACACTGTATGTTTCATTATTTTAAAGAGCTGAACTGAAGTGAATTTACAGGCTCTACATTTTAAACAAGCACAATGTAAAAGCAGTGGGACTACCAGGCTAACAGCATAACCAAGAACCAGAGACTAAGAAAAGGCAAAAACTTTTCATATTAGCACCTTTCCTACAGCAGCAGTTGACACATCCAGGTGTCAAACAGAGGGCAGAGAGGCAAAAGAAAGCCCACAGGTCTTTCACTGGAACAGACTCAATTCTTTAATACATATGAAGAGGAAAAAATGGTTGTCTACCTCCTGAAAGTTAGATCTTCCACCAGTAGACAAAATCATCTTAACAACTACAATTGACTTGAAAACATTGAGCAAAAACTTGCTGGCTTTAAACTTCAGGAGACCTACAATAACAGTTCTCCCACATTTCAATAACTTTCCCCAAAATGTTGGATAATACTGGAGTGAGAAACCTGGAACCTTAACCAGAGGACAGCATAGTGCAGTAAGTGCCAGATAAAAAGAAAACCTAGATATTTCTGCGGACCCCTCCAGGCCCCAAGTCAGCTGAAATACTGCATTCTCAGTGGGATCATGTAGCTCTTTTCAGACTTTCCAAGCCCTACAGTCTCCAGAAGGAAGAGAAAGAAAGATAAGCACATGCAGAAGCTGCAGCTGAGGATCTTGCTCAGATCACTTACTCAGGCTCTCAGCACAGCAAATCCTTTCTACCCATGCTTTCTCCCAGAAAGGAAGGGGGCAGCGAGGCCCTAAGGTAATGCCAAGATTGTCTGTGCTTTTATCACCAGTTCTGTATAATGGAACACTCAACACAGCTGAATACACAGGTCTCTACACCAAGCACAATTTCCACGACTGGTCTCAGCCCCTGTTTCCCTTAGTGCAGGCTATGCTTGCATGTGCTGTGATCCCAGCTTTGCCTCTGTGTCCAAGCAATGGCTGGGTCCAGCCTTCCTTTAGGCAGCAAACTAAAACAACAGCTCCACCCTTTTGTGCATAACAGGAGGGATAATTTGCCTCATATCTTGCAAATAACTATTCAATTGAGCTAAGACACTAAATCACTATGACTTTTACAACTTAATTGAGCACTTGCAGTTCAAGTTACAGCAAATGCACAAACATTTTATCATGATGAGGTTGCTGCTATGAGAGTGTCACAGAATTGAAGAGCACTCACAAACCTCTCACCCTTGCTGGCCTACAGCAAATGTAATCTGGGTCGTGCCTCTAGTGAAGCACTCTGCACTTGCTTGCTTCACAAGTCACAGATTCACATTGCTAAGCAGCACCTAAAGCAGTACATACCTTTGTGCTCCCACTGATTGCACCTCTGTAATTTCCACAGTGTTTACAAATGAGACAGCCTTCGGGCCTCCATAAGAGGGTGACCTAGGCATCCCTGTGGGGGATGATGGGACCTGGTGGCCTGGGGATTTGTAGGAGCCATTGCTCACCCTGCCCTGTAGTGCTTGATGGGATTGGACATTATTATTAGCTAAATCAGCTTGCAGAGAGGTTGTGGAAGTCCTTGGTGCTCTTGTCATTGCACTTGAGAGTGAAGACACTGAGGACTGCAATATAGGGTTCCTTGTGCTAAAACTGGTAGCAGCCATCAGATTGTCTCTAGATCCATATCTCATTGCCATGCTGCGTGGGTCTTCAGAGAGTGTGCTGACTTGCTGAAGGCTGTAAGAGCTAGGGGTGTCATAGACACCTGAGTCTGCAAACACTGAATCAGGGTGCGAGTGAAGGAGCTTCTCCCTCTCTTCCATCTCTTTCCTCTCCTGGATGGATGCCATAATGGTCTTGGAAAGGTTATCATAGCGGACTGGGGAGGGGTCTCGCTGGTGTGGAGCTGGACCCCCCAGCACTGGGCTAAAGCTCTGTGGTGGTTGGCGTTGCAGCTCACTCCCCCGTAGATGGCACATTTTGGCTGATAAATATGGGGAGTGGTACCCAACGGAGCTGACTGCAGAATGGGCGATGCACTTCCTCCCCGAGGGCGACATGGGGTTTAGCAAACTGTCATATGAAAGACTCCCATTTCTGTTTGACAGGGAATTGGGAGAAAAGATGCTTTTGTAAGGGGTGGAAGCCGCCCCTTCAGACTTTATTGGATGAAGGGGCACTTTGTCTGTCCCTCTCCTGCCAGCAGATTTCAGGCTCAGGGATCGCGAATTGATGGCAAAGGAATCTATCTGAAGTGGGGAAGACTGATAGGTCTTGTGGAGCGAGCTCTTCCGGTAGCTGGGGATGTCCAAGCTGGGTTCAGACTGGTAATCAAGGCTCCTGCCATCCTCTTCTATCAGAGCCCCTTGACTGTGTCCCTCCTGCATGGTGATCTAAAACAGAGGTGAATATGAGAAACAGAAGCCAATGATATGTAAGTACAAGTTTGCTCTCCATGGCGAGCGCATGGGAAAAAAAGAGCTGGAGGTCTTCTCTCAGACTCTCAGCCCAGCTATGACACAGGTTCGTTATAAGGAATTTCCAAACTCCTGTTCAGCATATGGATAAGCACCTTAGAAGCAAGCAGGAGTTATTCATAGTAAGCGCTAAATAAAATTGACAGTAATAGATACGTCAATACATGGACACTGAAAACACAGAATGCGAGACCTTCTAAACTGAGACTCAAGTCTTAGTCAAGGTAAATCAGGTTGTAATCTGATAATACTGCCCTTGGAAAAAGCACTTCAAGTTTTCTACAAATAGATCCTGAGTTGAGGGATGTCTGGTTTTGCGTGCTGAGTCAGAAATACTTCAGGCTTCATTTCAACACACTGGGGACCAGCACACTCTTATCCATTTTACTCAGAGCTATGAATATTCAGTAATTCTGAGTTTCTGGTCATAGGTCTTAAAAATTAAGCATCTAAGCTTAATTAAAGAAGAGAGGCTCATTCCCACCTTTAGACTACAAAATGAATCAATTTTCTCTTTTTTATTGCATGTGTAGGAGAGAGTGGCCACGTCAGAGAAGGAAACATAGGCCATAATTTATTTATGTGCATTGAAAACAGATAGGACTTCACTTTGTTTTACTCTGTGAAAGATCGCTTACAGTTCTGTTCACTTAAAATGCCATTCTGTGCTAAGCAAATAATTTTTGCTGTCATTTTTAAGGAAGAGTTTGCCATAACGTACAGCAAATTGGCTACATTGGCTCTACAAACAAAGAATTATTATCAGTCACATATTTAATCAGAAATGCAGTCAATGCAGTTTGTTCTTTTATCTAATTTCTTTTAAAGGAAAATTATCCAAAAAGGCCTAACTGGCAAAAATCTGTCTTATTCTGAATTTTTCTTCAAGTTTTTTTTCTTTGAGCTACAAGATAGGGAAACGTGCAAAACAGCTCACTAACTTCTAGAGCATGGTGCTAAATTTGGCCTTCTCTGGAAAAAGGAGACCAAGTGACAGCCTGTGAAGGAGGAGGAGAGAGCAATGATGTAGCTTATAAGTATATTTGTGCTACTTACCCTTGTGCCCCAATCCCTCTTTCCTAACAGCTTTCACTGCTCAAAAGCAGAATTACATTAACAGGCTGATAGAGAACAGACAACATGATATTCCTCACACCAGCTAGTCACTTTCCCTCTGTACCTTATACTTAGATATGGCTTGGCAGACAAATACATGCTATCCTATCAGCTTGCCAAGTGAACTAATTTTTATAATATTCCCACTTGACTACTAGAGAGTTGTGACTACTATAAAATTGAACAAGTCCACAAAGCTGATTGTATGCACACCAGTCAGCCTATAGTAACATCATCTTTTTAGCTTAGGATTGAAACAGCGACCCTCACAGTGAAGACGCCATACCCTGTTATCATTTCACAGCACTGCCCAGTCTCCTGGCCTAATCAGAAACTATCCCATATCTATATTGCATCTATGGCTATGTACTGAATGAATAAAACAAGCTTGCCTTCCACAGCTCTCTGACTTTTGGCATCATGACCCAAAATACTGTTGCTTACACAGCTCAAAATTGCTAGCTGATGTCTGTAAATAGAATATTTTGAATTGGATGTCAAGCCATTTTTCATGTAATAAAGTGAAGATGATAGGATATTAAACTTTCTGGATACAGTGAACACACTGTTGTTCTTATGTTCCCTTTCATAAGCCAGTCTTTTCTTCATTAAGCGGACAAATCCAGAGAATAAGATTTACAATTATTCTTTAAGACTAAAACCCGAACTTGGTGGTAGCTGGAATTCTACCATCTATCGCCAACTTCCTTTTCAAAATGAGAAGGATACTAGAAAAGTTTTCTTCACCATTTAAGGAACATTCTGTCTTATTCCAGTGTTGCTGCAGACAATTAAATATTTCTACCATATTTTCCTTTCCTTACTTATATCACCCCCTTCTTGTTATTGCAGGGGTGACACTGGAGGACCTGATGAAATTAATTGTAAGAAAAGTGCATTGTGTGTGGTATGTGTGTTTTAAGGGTATATCTCCACTGGTGAGCGAAGACTTTGATACATATTGCAAATATACAAGTTAGACCAGTGATTTTCAAACTGCTGTTTTCAGGTCCTGGGGCGCCAAGGAATATTTGCAACAAATCCATGAGAAATAAATGAGAAAAACAAGCCTATCAGCAGTGGGCTTAGTTTTGCACTCTGTTTCCAAAGGAAACAGTGTAAACTGTTTCAAAACTCCTAAGCAAAAGATAAAACAGTCAAAATTCTGGAGCAAGTCTCTCTAATTGTTTGGACCTCAGTTTTCTTGACAGGAGGAAATGATGCCAAGTGTTAGGAATGTTTTTTTCCCCATATAACGCAAATGGACTGAGAAGGTGCTAAGGAAGGTCAAACATGAGGAATCTTCCCTTAATTTTATCTAAAATATCTCTTGGGATGCTTTAAAAGTTCTTTCTGTTCTGCAAGCTGGCATCTTAAGGAATCACTGAAGAGGTTGTCTGTTGGCTAAAGGGTCTGATCCAGAAAAGCGCTAAGCATGCCCAGCTCCCTCTGAAGTGAATCTGAGTTGGCACCTATGTCAGGAGAAGCCAATGGGAGGTGACACTTCTCAGCATCTCAGGATCAGGCCGAGACACTAGTAAAGCAGCAGTGCATGCCTGTCAGCAGGACAGATGTGTCAAGCTCAACAGAGGAAAGCTGTGAAAGTAGACATGTTTTCATAAGAAGCATAGCGAAAATATACACTATTACACAACAGTGCCAAGTGCTGTTATTTACTTTTACACTCTGACATTCACCAGAGCCCTGCGGTGAATTTATCCTCAGCCCCATGTTGCCCAGTGTTAGCTGGGAGCAGATTCTCCCAGGCTCACTCACCTGCTCAGCTGTAGCATGGTAGTGGACTTTGGGATTGTTGCTGAAAGCCGGTCGATACTTGTACATGGCAGGTGTAGGAGGGCTGATAAGTTTGGGTGAAAGGCCACCTTCTGTAAAAGAAAAAAGAAGAAAGGACTTTTTATTAAAATGTGTGGACCGAAAGCTATCATCTCTAATTCCTTGCTATCCATGGTCCTCTGCAAAGAGATCTGTTCTGGAAAGAATAAAACTTGCAGTACTTGTTGTGCAGAATTCCACCAAAATCAATGGGACCCTTATGGAAATAACAGTACATTGCTGCCAGATCAGCAATCTAAAGAGAAGAAGAAACAAGGTATAATACATTAAAGTGGGGTGACATATTTTGGTGAGTAGTAATTTTGCCATAATTTGAAGTACTAGATATTTGGGTTGAATTCAGCTACTAATTTTGTCTGAAAAAAGAGGGGTTTTAATAGCATCAAAGCTTTAATTTCACATTTTCATAAATTAAATAATTCAGTTTGTAATGCGCAAGCATATCATGCTAGTATTTCTGATTCCTTAGTTCAAAATGACATTTTTCATTTTAAAATTCATCGGAAATTTAAGAAGGGGTTTAAAAGGGTTTAAAAACTCTGTGAAACTGATACGAAATATCCAACCTAGGCCTGAATGGAGCACTTCAAGCTGACTTTTCTCTCCCTTTACTGCTGTTTATTCCCCTAGTTCGGAACTCCTATAAATAGAAAAAAACCCCTTCACCCAGATCCTATTACTGTTTTGAAAGAATACCAGAAGCCTTTTAAAGAGGCTGAAATATTTTCTTATTAATAAAAATAAATCACTGATCATGCAACTATACCTTCACTGGTGCCCAGCTGCCCTTTTATCTCGGAGTACTTGCTTGGATCTCCTTTGGGTGGGAGAGGTGGTTGCACATCCATACTTTTATCCTCCAGACCTTCCAGGCTAATTTTAGACTGAAAATGACCAAAGAATCAATCATTACCCACAACTGGGTTAAATAACAGCACGTGTCAAAGTGCTGGATGTACCACAGAACAAGAACTACCTATACCTTTAATGACAAACATGATTTAGCATCCACTGCAGACAAGGATGTCATGTGTAAAATTAGCATTGTCATAACAAGCCAGTATAATTTTAAATGCACTATCCTAGTCTACTTGGCATGCTAAATAACATTATCATCACGCTAGTTAATATGTGGTAGAAGACAATGGTGTTTTCTAGAACTTTTCAGCAACTTTTCAGGCATCTCTCAGCAAGTAACTATGCAAAGAATGTAACAAGTAACTATCCACAAAAATCTTGCAAGGTGGCTTCTTTTGAATCCACTGCTTTTTATATGATTAAACAAATCCTTCTCTCCTTTCATGCCAGGAGAAACTGAAAAAAGAAGAGGAGAGAAGAGAACTCAACTTCTGAGCCAATATTCATTTCACTGGACTACAAGCCTTCCTGCAGTCTGGAAGCTCAAAACCTCCTTTGAAGTAGAACAGCTGACCTGGTGGTACAAGGGTTCCCGCACAGTGTTATGGTCATTAAAATTAATTTGAACACCAAGAGGTGGTAACTCTTGGGACAGAAAGTAGCTATTGCAAAGAACAGCTACCTCTTCCAAAAGATGCCCAGAGGCATTCTATTATAGAGCTGCAAAAAAGGCTGTTACTGGATCAAGAGCTGCTGTTACTGAACCTGGGTTACTTTCAGAGGATGAAGTATATGACAAGGACTCAACCTCTATAATTTTCTCAAAAAAATGCATCATCTCAAAGAGATTCTCAATGACAAACTCATTCCCAGGCTTGATAATGCTCAATCAATGCTCTTCAAAAGCAGCGCTTGAAGACTGCCTTACCTTGCTCCGGTTGAGGTTGGCTTGGATCCCGTTGTCACTGATCTTCACTGTGATCTGTCGCTCAGATAAATCAGGTCTGAGGAAAGGAGGCTTCACACTCACAGCTTGCTTTTTCTTGGGCTCAACTATGTACCTGATTAATTGTTCAACAGTCATCATTAAAATAAACAATAACCTAAGAACAAGGCATAGAGACAAGAAAATCTTCCTGCTTCCACAGTATGATTTAAGAATGTGTCAGAATCTAGGTAAGCAAACTCCATTTATTTCAATGGCTGTAATAATTAAAAAGCAATAAAATAAAAAGATCAATTGGTTTTTTAGTGAGCAAAAGGAGAGGATGCATTAAAAAACCAAAGCAATTTTTGAAGCACTGATGGGCAAGAGCACAGTTCACATGAAGAGAGAGAGGCCTACCACCAATGGAAGCGATTTACTAGATCTTACCTAGTTAACATGAAACAGCTTCCCTGCAGTGGAAGACGGTGACTGGGGGAATAAGACGCAGCACATGGGGAGTTAACATGGAGAAGATGATGTGCTGTCAGTTGTAGCTTACCACAGGATTACTTGTTTCTGTAGCATGTTTAGGTGTTCAAATAAATGCAGGTAAAAGAAACAGATAGGTCTACAGGAAGCAACAAATCTAAAGGGAAATGGCTGACTTTAGATATCTAATTTCTTTCCAGTGGACTACAATTCTGTAAGCGCAATTGAGCAGTGGCTGTACAATGCATAAATATCAATACATGCACAAGCTTTCCCTGTTTTATCTAGTGAATAGGACATTCTAGTGGTGATGGCTCAGTGACTTTCAATATACAGGACAATTTGAACAGGGCTTCACAGAACACAAACATTCTGCTTGCTGAAAGTCTGAGAATAGCCATGATGATAGTACTCACACCCCTCTCAATAGGAGTGTCTTCCAACTTCTAATATCTGGCTCTCTTAAATTGTCTTGGCCTAATTTTCATGTTTTGGTAAGTTTGAGAAGCAGCTATTCCAGCGTCTTCACCTTAACACGTGTAACAGTCTTTTAGGACTTATTTGTTGCATAGCAAAGTGGGGGAGGGAAAAAAGGCAGATAATGGTGTCAGGGTCTGGAATTGCTCAACAGTCTGAAAATGCTCAAATAAGTCTGCTTGTAGTATGATTATTAACATATTTGCAGGTTGGACAGCTCAGCACCTAGGATATTTATACTCCCATCTGATCTACTGCATTATAATCCTGATTTCAAAATGTGAAACGATAAATCCATTTCCCCCAAAATAGAAAGCCATAAATAAAATCCCAAGTTCCATGATGTAGACCTCATTGAAAATCTGTTTTATGATAATGGAAGTGTCAGTGAGATTGAAAACCACAGCAGCCTTAAATTAGATTTAAGTCTTAAGGAGAAAGGCTGATTTTAGATTCCTTCCTTTTCTCCAGCAGACTAGAATACCTGGACATTGACTGTACAGTGCAAAAAGTCATGTTGGGAATATGATAACATACAGAAACTGACCCTGTTACTGAAATCCACTGGATAAAGAAGTTCGTGAAGACAAGGATACCAGCTCTTGATATAATTTGGCATGCTCATTTCAAATAAACATTTCTGGGATGAGGGTTATGTATTACACGAAGAAAGCAGGACAGGTTGGACAGGTTACAGCCATGCAACAGTGAAGCAGCTATCACAGAGCTCTGCCTTCAGGAATGTTTTGCTTTACTTCCCTGTTACTTCATTAATGGTCTTTCACTTGTGAGCCCAATCAAGTACATTTTCTTCCTCTGTCCCAACAACTACTCCCTCATTCCCAGTTGACAGCATTTCTCTTACCTGGGAGCCAAGGGGCTGCAGAGCACATGTTCCACGTTTCCGCAGCATCCTCGGGTAAAAGGATTCACTCCCCCACGGAATTTACCTGTTACCTGGAAACATATTCAGGACAGTGCTCAAACCTCTGGTTACATAAAAGTCATCATCCAACCCTCAGAAAGCCAAGAACAAGTATGACTTGCCCTGACCCTACTGTCCTTCCCAAACAGATCATTTTTCTTTGAATGCTTCACTTCCTCTCTCCTGCTCTAACACAACACCTCCATCAGCTACTTCTAGCTAGGAAGCACACCAACTGAAGATCCCTTCCCAAAAGGGCAGTGAGCTCAATGTGGCTAGGTTTCAAGTGGCCAGGTTCACCTCTCCATGCTGCTCCTCCATTAGATTCGTGCCTACTGTCAGCCAGATATCCTGTTTTAGTCCTTTCATTCCCCGTCACTTCCACTCCTCTGCCTTGGCAAGTCCCCTCCAAACAAACAGGAATGTCAATTCAACATTTGTAATGCTGGATGAGAGCAATGTTTCCTCTCTATCAGCATCCCATCCCCAGCAGCAATCAGTACAAACCACTGCCTTATGTGGGAGGGTGCCAGGAACTCCCTGGTGATTATGATGTTTGCTTGGAAATGAGCTAGTTTAATAAAAGCCAAGCTTCATTAGACTGGCGGGATCCATTCAAAGCTTCATAAGCATTATAAAGGGTTTGTATTCTACCGGCAGATACTTGAAAGTAACCATATGGGGATAAATACCAAAAAAGCCAGAGAGATTAATAGTGGTTGCCATTAAAAGCATTACTGTTGCTGTTTGCAAGTAATGTATTTTAATCAACTCATAGTTCTGATCTAGCAACAAGTTTACAGAGTACCAGAAATACTTTAAGTACTTGCACATAAAATAATGACGATTAAATGATTTTGCAATATATTATGCTGGCCTCTGATATAACATAAAACTCTTTAAAAGGCCAAGAGAGAAATGTTGGAAGTTCTGAGTGTTGGAAGAGTAACCTGATGACTAAAACATGGGCCTGGGACATTTGGCACATCTGCATTCAATCCTGGGCTTAAGCTGACTTGTGCCAGATGCTGGCAAAGCACTTCATACTCTGTGCCCATTTTCTCAAAAACAATATGAAAATAAAATTTCTCTAACTCACAGATTACATTACTAATTATACCAATTTCGTTTCTAAAGTAGTTTAAAATCCACTGATAGAAAGCAGTCTCAGAAGGAAGGATATTTATTTACTCTATTCAGAAACTAAAAATACCAGGATATGAGCAGATGTTGGGTTATGGGTTATTTTGATTCCATAAAAGACTTTCAGAGGCATTCAGAAAGCTCACAAACATCTAAACTCAGCCACTATGCACTCCTAAATCACAGTCTGCCTACTATGAATGCTCAAAACTTATGAACTCCAGAATGAACAAATACTAAAAATACACAGTAGAACACCAAAAATGTCTGTACCACTGGCCTATAAAATGTACTGGGAAAAGAGGACAAGTGTAGCTGAGCATATTGTAACTGGAAAGCTGACAGCAGATAACAGTGTGAGAAAAGAGAATCAATACTGAGACTGAAGGAGAAAAGTGAACGTTTTAAAACAGTGGCAGAGCCAGGAGCAGATCTCATATCCATCACTCCTGGTCTGGTGCTCTAATTACTTAGATATGCTTCTTTTGAAAGGGACCTGAAGGCTGGGAACATCCATCCTCCAGTTACAGACAGGCAGTACATATGACTAAACAGAAATTAAGACCAGATTATATTTAATTTTCAGAAAATGGCATGGGAAGATGGATTAATCTCAAGTGGTTTGGTAGCTCAAGAAAACAAACCAAGCTAGGATGCATTTTCCAATAGTTATTTCAATCAAGTTAAATGCAAAATTCTCAGCCTTCCTAAATGTTAGTGTAGCCACAAACACAAGAAGATAAATTTTACTTTTTTTTTTAAATTTAAATCTTTCCTTCCTCCTCAGCCTAACATTTTCATGGACAGTTTTCATCACTGCACAAAGACAACCCTAAGGCAGACCATGATTTGGGCTATGAGACTGAAATGCCCTGGGTTTCATGCTACTGTTGTTAGCACTATCAAACCTAATACTTGGCCAAAATCAATTTTAAAATGAAGAGCAGCTGATTCCAAGGACAGAGAAAAGCATTTAAAGATCTACAGCTACGGTAAGCCTGCTTTGTTCAAAGGCCATGTTAGGCAACAATTCAGGATGACTTCAGATTCTTTGCTTAGGTAAACCTCCCACACTATTCTGGATAAAAGTTTTTATTGTCTTTTGTGGGATAGGAAACAATCTCATCCTAGTTTATGAAGGCCTGGCCTCAGACAGATGTCTTCAACTCTTACAGTCTGCACAGCAGTCATACAAGCTACATAAGCATGAAGACATCAGCCTGCAGGACAGCCAGAACAGCACACAGCTCAGCATGAGCTAAAGAGCACCCATAGATGCAAGAGCAGTAAAAAAGCATTTGAAAAAAAAGAAGTGAAAAAGAAGTGTGATGTGGAAAAAAAAGTGAAAAAAACCCAGATGTGTGAGGGGCGCTTTGGAGCTGGAGCTGTGAAAGCACACAATTAATTAGCCTTGGGAAGAAAGCTGAAAATGCTGTGTGCAGCTGACTGGCACACTGTGTGACCCTGTGTCAAGCTTTCTAACTAAGCTATGCCTTACAAATGACAGAGGCATGCTATCGATCCCATGACTAAATCTCTATCGCCCATATCGTGCTATTGACATGCACATGCATATAGGTCTGGAACGCTCACATAGGGGCTGTGGATTATATACATTTCAGTAACTGTAGGGGAACTAAAGTTTTACAGGGTTTTTGGCACAAGATGTCATGTTGGCACTTGGTTTGGAGAAGCAAAACAAGTTAGGTCCAATAGCCTCTGTGTGTGTGTGCACATAAGAATGAGAACAAGAGAGAGACAGAGAGCGAGACAAAGAGCTAGCTCAGATCATATTATGTGCAGTGTGGGTTAGCTGGGGGAGTTCAAAATATCAGCAGTCAGGGCAAAAGCAGGAGTTAATCTTTTCCTTTCTTCCTTTCATTCAATCTCATGATTTGTTCAGTCTGACTCATAAAATCTGAACTGGGGTTGATGGTACTCACCACATAAAACCTATTTCAAGGCCATGAGCAGATTTTAAATGGTAAATAAGCCTGGGATGCTCCTTTGTGGTTAGAAGGGGGAAATCTTTGCTTGTAATGCATTCAAGAAAAAAATCTGAAAATAAAAAACTAGGCAATCTTCCTAGATCTTCACAAAACCTCCTGTAACGAGTGTTACTGCTAAGATTTGGATCATTTTTTTGCTTTACCCAAGCTGACTTGCTGACTTTCCTTCCCAACTCAACATCTTAGCCACAAACACAGAGAAAGGATTGCTTCTTACCTGTTCATTTGTTGTGCGCCCTCGGGCCACTAGAACAATATGGAAGCCAGTGAGACCAATGACTGGAATAAAGAATAACCCAGCTACGCACATGACAGCCATTCTGTATCCAGGAGTTAAGGAAACTGGGATGAACGAAGGGGAAAAGAGGCTACGAAGGAGAGGGAGAGGAAAAGGAGAAAAAAAACCACCTTGAAAATAGGCAGGGTGTCCCTCACCTTTAATTAGGCTAACTAAATTTTATCTCAAAGTCAAGTCCATCTCCTCCTAGCCTGGGTCCTTATCCTTGAGATGGTTAAAAAATAACCTGAACTCATTGATTCTGGCTCTAATCATCTTGTAAAGACCATTCTGCACTAATCTATCAACAGGAGTAGCACCCCTCAGAGCCAGGGGTTCATGTATTACACCAGCATGCAGCAGGGCTGCTTCCAGGGCAAACTCTAATTTAAAATACAGTAACTGTATTTAAACCCCTGTTTTAAATACAGTAAATAGTACCCAGCAGTTTAGAGTCACACCCAATAGGAAGTAAAACTTGGGGAGGCAGCATATCCTTCTGCTGGGTTGTCATGGCAAAGATTGAGACAGACGAAAGGTCAGTTGTAGTTTTGGGGGTAACTGATGGTTACACAGGTCAGACAGGTACAGAGGGAAACCTGCACTAAGCATTTACAGGGGAAGAGCAATGCAGGATCAGGAGAGGAGTAGATGTCCACCAGTTCCAGGAAGACAAATCTTGAGATTCATTCTTTCACATTTTCCTCAAGGCCACCTTGAGCCTTGAAAGACCAAAAAGAAGGATACGTAATGGCAGTATGAGCTGCTCCCAGCTTTTCCATATGGTTTAATACAAAGATGAGCCCAAAGGTGAATACTCCAACCATGTGTGTGCTTAAGGACAGCAAGAAGAGAAAAAAATAGCGGTAGTTCCTCCGTCCTATGCAATTGTTGACCCATGGGCAGTGATGGTCAAAATCCTTGTAAAGAAAGGGAGACACAGGGAACAATATCCAAATGGTGAAAGGAAATACATTGTCTTAGAGATAAATCTAAATCACCATCGTGTAATATTATATCAGGCTATCAGCTGTTTGCAGTTTTACAACATGCTACACTCTCTTCTTAGGACCAAGTGGTTTCTGTATCTATGGATGGAGAGGTACTTGAGTGTTTATGGGGTTCGAAGAGAGGATATAAAAAAATAAAAAACAGGCTATTTATCTCCTAGCAGCAGAAGCACTAATTTTTTATCTTCCTTAGCATGAGGAGTCAATTACAATGAAGTTCGCATAACCTAGAATCTTTTGAAGATGTAATACTGCTGCAGAAGTCTCACCCCACATTTCTGTATTTATACAAAGCTGAATTAATCCAATTTAAACAACAGACATCACAAAAGATACTTTTTTACCAAGCAGGTCCCCAAAGAAAAGCAACATCTGGATGAGACACAGGCAAAGTTCTGCACAACTTCATCAATAGTTATGAACCCAAACCTAACTATTTGTCTCAGTCAAACGTTCAAAGTCCCTCATACAGTCAGATCCCTTTTAACAGGAGATTTAATAATGAGGGCAAGCCACAGACACCTTTCAAACGCCTTTACAGTTTTATAAGCATGTAAATCCACTGTCTTCAGTGGGATTATTCTTGACGTGAAGACAAAATCAGGTGCAAGAAATTAACCCTTCTTATTTCTGCATTCTTCAGAAC
This sequence comes from Haliaeetus leucocephalus, assembly GCF_000737465.1. NCBI lineage: Eukaryota > Metazoa > Chordata > Aves > Accipitriformes > Accipitridae > Haliaeetus > Haliaeetus leucocephalus. Next base: position 1,885,360 of record NW_010973238.1, on the reverse strand, counting down.
AGATACTACACACTCATTACATCAACAAATCAATTGTTTATTCTTTGTTTTGTGGTAATGCCATTTTTTAATATTCCTCAATGATGACAAAGGGGAGTTTGTATTTTTAAATTTTGCACAATGTATTCATCAAAAATTTACAAAATGCAAGAAAATGGATTAGAGCTTTCTCAAAGCACGTTTGAAAATGACAGGGGCAATTTAATAAAGATAATTTCAGGCTATATCTGAAATGCTGACATAGCATATGTCTATTATGCA
>NW_010973238.1:1764522-1885089 GCF_000737465.1 Haliaeetus leucocephalus | reverse complement strand
CTATTATGCAAATCTGGTTGTATGCAGCCCAAAATACCTATCCGTTATGAAAGTATATAAGTACCCACTGCAAACACTTCAGTAAAGAAAACAAAAATCTGACTACTTTTGTCACAGATTCATTTTTGGGTCCCTCTGGTCACAGCAGGCTTTAAGTTTTAACTGACTTGATTTCTGCAAGTGTTGTCAGATTTTGTTATTTGTTATTTTTTATCAAATTAGCTCAAAAGTTTTATATTTGGGATAAGAATTTTTCTTGCACATTCTAGACAGAAAGTGAAAAGATGTGAATTACAACCCTGAATGGGTTCCACACGGAAAAGCCAGTAGAGTCACTCCTATCACTGTCTCCAAGCTCTTCTAGAATAGACAGGTGAGTGGGAAACAAGCATCACAAGAATCAATAAAGCACGCTGTTTAAGACCACGATTTATTGATTCAGAAGTCATTAATGCTTTTTGCCTATATACCTCCACAGCAGTCATAATTTAATTATACAAGCAGAGCTTCTTACCTGCCCACCAGAATAGTAAGGAACATTTAACCAATCTGACCATCAATAAAACTTCTGGACAGCTAGGCAGAGTCACCTTGTGTTCTGTTATTTTATTTAGGTTACTTTTGGATTTCTGCTGCAGAACTGACTCCCATGGAGGCCTTATGGCAGCACGAAATTGCAAGTGTTTATACCAGTGAGTTTTGAGCAATCTTTTTGTGAGAAAACTTCATTTGTTGAAAATGAACTTTCATGCTGAGCCACTGGGGAGGGCAGAAGAAAGAAATTCCATGGGACAACTGAGAATTTATCATTATCTAAACAATCCTCAGGATCTAGAATTAGTGAAAACATTTCTGTTTTAAGACTAGGAATATACAACTCAGATTTTCTAAAAAAATTCCAGCTCTATTCAACAGTTCACAGCAGTCTAAAGAAATTGTGTGACACAACTTACGAATAGCTGTGGCTATTACCCTCTACTCAGGGACCTCGGCAGCTCCTTACTCCCCATCTTCTCAAATCCCACATCCTTCTAAGGCCTTCCACAACAGGATAGCCTTGTCTTATTTATCAATGGTTACTAGGCACAGCACTGCTTCCAGATAACCATAACTTAGATATATATCGCCCTGAAGGAGAAAATGACTGACACAAGATAAACCCAGATAGCCTTTCTCTCACACGTAACTGTGCTGCTTTCTTTGGGACTATTCCCTTGCTTATGGCAAAGAGGATTAGGACAAAGATGGTCTCTACAGCATTCCAGCTGACTCTGGTATTTTTTCCCTTTCTGATTCGTAATTCCTTTCATTTTAATGGCACAGCTGAATATATTTTAGACATATTAAAGATTTTACCTTTCTATTGGAAAAAAAATAGACCTTGCAGCAGAAATGATCCTTAAAAAGTGGAATTTTTAGCTCCACAATAAAAAATTCCCCCTGGCAATACACTGCTGTGGATACAGCACTCTCTACTTACAAGTTTGGGAGATGTTTATAGCCTAACAGCACATCTTACTGTTTGGGGGTTATTTTTTAAAAATCCTGTGTGCCTCACCAAGACCCTAGGGCTATCAAGAAACATGAAAGTCCCATAATTCAGAGAGACCAACGTTAGAAATGTGAATGAGTTCATGCTCTGAGCTGGGGTGTTGAAACAAACATGGGGTCCTTCCATTGACTGGAGAACCACTTGCTGAATTCTGAGTTTGGTTTTCCTAAAGCTCACACACCATTCTAGCTTCTCTGCTTGTCCACTAATGTACGCACCAGTTTGTTCCAAATTAAATGATGAGCCCTAAGGTCACACATGACAATGGTTCACCCTGAGTTTTTTGCTCTCCTGAACTCTGCCTCTGCATCAACTCTTCCATTCACCCCTTTTTTAGATTCATGACTTCTTAGCTACTCCAAGGAAGACATAGCGAGCACTATAAATTTTTATTCTAATTATCACTGGCAACAAAGCTGACATCAAACATTACTGCATATGTAACGTACATCATAACTGAGGGCTATCTTTCAAATGGTACTAATTAGTAGGAGTCCATCAACAAGGCTACAGCTGGGAACTTCCAAGAACTGAAATACTGGGGGAAGCACCCAACTGCATGTTTCCAGTAGTATGTGCAACCCCATCACTGAGGCAAAGCCAACAGATCACATAATCAACAGAACGGTTACCTCAACACAGTTGTCACAGACACTGCAGTGAGAGCAGCGTGGAGGACGGTAGAAATGGCAGGTGGCACACCATTTCATCCGTACTTGGATTCCTTTAATCTCCACATTCTTGTACAGTGGAGCTCGGAAGTCGTCATCTTTATCTTCATCTTCATCTGCTGCTCAATGCAAAACTAAAAGTTAGTGGAAATAAGAGGGTAAAGATAAAAGAGCTAATCCAGTCAGTGCCTTGGATACAGTGGCACTGCACGTGCTCTTGGGCTTGTCAGAGAAATAACACAGTGGTAGAAGTGATGGACTGTCAGAACATGTTGTCCAGGCTGCAGAACACTTCAGTGATCAGGGCTCATTTTAGCACTTCCCAGAGGAGTGCTGTGCTGCCTCACGCACCAGCCCCTGGACAAAGAGAGGTGTTTGAGTCTTAGCCAGCATTTACAACCAGGATGAATAAGATGAGCTGCAGCCTAGAGTCAGAGGGGATAGAAATCACCCAAGCCCTTGTTGTAAGAACTTCTGCTGCATGCATTTGGGATTAATTCAATGCGAGCCTACCAGCACATAAAGTGAAAGAAATTACATCAACAGATATTAGAAGAAAGTTGTGCTAGCTCAAACCCCAAAATCAACCCAGGTGACCCTGAGTGACGATTTGTTCAGCACTCTAGTGTCAGCTCATAATCATCCCAAAGACCTGTTGCTCCAGGGATTCTGATGCCACAGTGAGATATAACATTCTGAAGCAATTTGTGTGCCCGCGACAAGCCCTTGCACCAGTGCTTACTTCTTTATAGTATAACCTATGCTCACCTCTTCATAGCATACCCAGAATGCTGTTGCTCTAGTAACAGTACACAACTGGGAAGATCTCGTCTCTCTCAAAGGCAGCATGGTCTACTGATCTGAGCACAGGACTGGGAGTCAGGAAGTCCTGTATTCTAATTTTCTCACTCTGTGGCCTTGAGCTAGTCATTTAGCCTCTCTTTGCCATTAGTAAGATGAGGTTGACAACACCACAGTTATCTTATTAGGGATAAAACGGAGGGCAGATGGTTTATCATCTCAGCTAAGCGCTTCCCTGTTTAAGAAAAGAGGCCATTTAAAAATAAATGCACAAAATAAAAGCCAGTCTATAATAGACAAATATATATTGGGAAGAAAAGGAAAAAAATGAGAATGATGTTCATGAAAGTTCATCTTTTATTCTAGATTCCTGTGATCTTTATTTGTTTCCTTTTGACAGAGAAAATCTAAGAAGTTCACATCTATCTAACACCTGGTTAAACATTATAGTGCAGCTGGCATTGGTTGACTGGCTCCAAATTAAGTGGAATTTGATAATATTGTCCCAGCGGGGCATCAATCACTGTCATTTAGTTCTATATTAAATCTTCTCTAGATGTGTTATCATGATCCAATTTCCATTGACTTCAGAGGGAGTTTCTCCCTTCACTTATCTTGGGATCTGGCTCAGCTACAGTATTTACCCTGCAAGAGTATTCTCTGGATTAATGTTTGTGCACGGAAGCAGAGTGCTGTACTGGCACCATTCTCTATAATTTTCCTTCATAACTAGTCAGTGGGACTCTTAGTGGGAGCTAGACTCTACATCCCTTAGACACTTCTATAAATATAATCTGTAAGTTCTTCAATACTATTATAAACTAGCCTGTGCTGTATAATACATGCGGGCATATGAAAACAAGACACTAGAACAGTCAAACCATTTAAGCTCTTGTGAAAAAACTGATTATGCAGACAAAAAGTCTGTACATTGTATATACCTACATGCACATAAACATATTAGCCTTGCAGAACTGACACACACTTGAAGAGTTTTTATGAAACAGATTCACATCAAAAATACTGGAAGCCAGTTTGTAGTTGGTATCTATAATTAGCCAGCAACGAACATTGCCAGTCTCAACCCAGGCTGTAAATCAGATTTGTCACGGTAGCCCCAATTTCAGTGACTTAATACTTCCTTTCGTTCTCATTCATTTTGGTGTATTACTGGCAACTCGCTCGCACAGACCCAATCCTGATTCATACCAGAAACATTCAGAGAGCCAACAAATCAAAAAATGATTAAAAAACAAGTAATGGATCTGGGAGTTTGATCCAGGCCCTCTTCAACAATACAAGAGTGAGCTGGGTTTACTTCCCCCATAGGCCAAGTTCTATCTGCCAGAGAACCTGTAAGCTCATACAATATAGCTAAAAATGTGTTTGTTTCCAGCTTTCTGTCATCAGAGCAGAAGAATACGTTGGCAGAGGACTGTATCTTACTACATAGATTCTCATACTCTGATCCACTGACACAGGGCAGCCAAGTCTCATGTCTTTATAACGTATCTTACGATTTTTGGGGGCTTCCTTAAAGGAATCATGTGATTTCATTAGAATCTCAGCTTTTGTAGTGCTTATTTGTTGTTTTGGTTTTGAAGTAAATTTGTAACTATCAGAAATGTGTTAAGAAGCTTGAAAACCAAGAAGACTAAACCTAATTTCAATAACAGAAAGCAAATAGGTCTATTGTATATTCATTTTAAATCATTCCTACAATTTTTGAACTCCTTGCGCTGGCAGCTCTGCGGGCAGCGTGGGGTGGTGATAGCTTTTTTCACATGCACACTTGTGATCTGAAGTAACATCTGCTCCTCTTTCCTCCCAGCACTGGTATTTATAGTCTTTTCCATCTTTTCTTTTCCTTATCAGTTTGCTTCCTTCACACATCTAAACTCCTACTCCATCGCTTTCCTCCAGGATGACTTCCATCCCTTTTCTCATCCTTTCCCCACTCTCCTTGCTCCCAGCCTCTTCCAGACCAAGCACATGCACAGCATACAGATATAAGGCCAAGGCCACAAATGAAGAGAAAGAGACAGAAGAAAGGTGAGCTGTAGGAACTCCTCCTCTTCCTGCTTTGCTCCTGACTCCCTTATGTTAAGGGAGACTGGAAGGGAGGGAAGGTGATGAGAAAGTTTCAAAGTTTCTATTTTATTTCCCTGCGTGTTTCTCCTTTAAATGCAAAGTCCAAAATAAAGAACTTGTTTGCAAAAGGAAGTTAGACAAGTGCAAAGGAAGGTATGAATTTACAATACCTTCAGAACTGATCACTCATAGGGCATGGTGAGTGCCCAGCTGCAGGCTCCGGTCTGAGGGAATTACATTGCACAAAGATATTAGATTCCCAGACTGAGATTTTCATAACTGAACAATTTTATTCCAGCTCTCCTCCTACCAAAGGCAAAGGGCATGTATGCTTTCAATAACCTCACACCCAAAGCATTTTAGCTTAACCACTGCTATCTCTGCTGAGATGGAGGAACTAAAAAGTCCAGGAAACTTGTTAAAAGCTCTAAGTGCTTAAGCTCTTTTGAAAATCTCACTAGCATCTATTTGTACCTTTAAGCACCTAAACACTGCATCACTTAATCTTGCACAAATGAATGAATCTTCACTTTGCCTTAGCTTGCCTTTACACACAATTATTTCCTTAACTGCAACACTTAATCAGGGGTTCAAAAGCCTCAGCTGAAAGGAATGACAGACACATGCTCATCATTAGACCCTGCTACCTGGAGAAACCTGGCACTTGCTATTCAGGGAAGCCAGCAGGACAGGTACCTTGTTCTTGTCAGGTAGCAATTCAAAATAGATATTGAATTCAGTGGATAGAGGTGAGAAAGCACAGCTTGCAGAGAGCACAGATCCATTGGTTTAGCAAGACTGCCTAGAGCAGGCTCTGCTGCAAACTGCATGTGAATAATTATTAGAAGACAGATAAAATTAGGTGATAATTCTCTCATTAGGATGTGTTAAAAGAGATAGCTGCACTGTGGTTTCCATTACAAAAGCTGAGCAATCTTTATCCTATTTAATCAGCTGTGAATCAGTACTAATTTAAGCAGGCATATCTTTCTAAATGTATACATTTTTAGATACTCTAAGGCAAGCCTTGATCATTATGTTTGTTTAGCGTTGAATGCTTTTGCATTTGTTTTAAGGCTTTCTGGAAGGTCTGGTTTGATGAAGCTGTTTCAGAAAGTTTAGCCTCTCCCCTCCACCATGCTCTGCTACCTATTGTGAAGACAGTGACTTAAATCCAATGTGCCAGCATGACACAGGGGATGGCAATCGCAATCACATCAGTCAGGAGAGCTACTCAAGGAGAACCATTCTACGCAACCCTGTGCCCTCGACTGCCAGTCTGAGCAAGTGCAAGGACAACTGATACCTCCTAGCTCAGAAGAAAGGTGGAGGGTATCCAGCATTTCACTACTATCCCACCTCTACTGGCAGCTGAGGATAAGAAATAAAGTCTACAAGAAAGAATACCAGAAAAAAGGGGACTAGTCAGCAAACAGCATATTTGGATACCTGACACCTCCTTTGGCTTGGGTTTTCAAATCCCGCCCCCCAACAGTCCCATTCTCTGTTACCTCGTGGGAAAACTCCAGGGTCCATGAAAGTTGCCATGCTGAAGTTTGCCAGTACAAACAAGAACACGAGCCCATTGTACACTGGGATGGCTGGGGAGATGGCTTTTGTCAACCAGGGGCACCTATGGAGAAGAAAAGTTACAGGTAAGGGCTCTTTTGGCTGTAACACGTAGTTTCATCCCATTCACCACCTTCACATAGAGAAGTAGTCTTGTCCCCTCCGTGAAGCAAGGCTGAATATGCAGTTTAACAACAGAAATTTCCATAGAGCCAGTTTCAGTGATCTAAAGTACATCTCTGTAAAGCTGCTTTGTTCCATAGCACAGAAAGCACCAATTGTTCACATGGCTCATTGGGCTTTGCAACCCTATTGCATTATTTGCAACCTGACATTTTCCTTCTCTGTGTAAAAGCTTCATCCCATTGTTGCATTTCTGTTAACCTTCTGTATAGCTTTGTTGCAGCTGGTGTTACTTTCAATTTTCATTGGTGTAAAGCAAAATAGGATTCTTAAACCACTGATCTCCACAGCAGGTAGAAAGAGAAGCACACTACTTCTCACTACGCTTCCCCGAGTGGTTTTCAACTCCAAGTAACACCCAGAACCAACACTACAAAACCTCTCCTTGGGGGAAAGTTTAGTCAGACCAAGCATGGGCTCTGCAGGTGTCAGCAGAATGTAAGAATGCAGTATCAAAAATAAAGTGGATGGCATCTGCCATGTGAACACTTTTCAGAAACTCCGGAAAGGCTTGCTGTCTACCTGGCAAACGTAACTGAGAGGAACTGAAGATAAAGGGAAAAGGAGAAAAAGTAGGAGACTTTGGAAAGAGGATGGAGAAATGCCTGTTAGTTATAGGAAAACTGTTCCAGCTGCAAAGAGCAGCACTTCTCACCAGCAGAGAAGGGCAGGTCCAAGGCAGAAAACAGCCTGTCTGACAGGCAACTTTACCCAATAAAAAGCAGTGTTTATTCACTCAGACATTTATAGACCAAATCTACTTCTCTGTTCTGCATAAAGAGGTTTGATGTTATAGGGTTGCTGAGGGGAAAAATCTGATCAATCTCATGAATCTTGCAAATATAAACAAGGAAAAATGGGGGAGAATGGCTTTGAAAAAAGTAAGACCCCTGCTGAGTGGCTCCTTAGATTTCTACCTGCCTTGACAGCCAGGGACTCCTCCAAAGCTGCTAAGTAGACAGCCATTCAATAGCAATACCTTGCTGCCATTAGCATAAATCATACATCAGCCCACATATTCTGGATTGTATTGTGCCTGAATTACATCTACAGTTAAATCTGGTTATCTGCCAGGCTGAAGCCTGCAAAGAGAAAGAAAAAACAACAGCAACCAGCCTTTTCCCAAATCTAATTCACACTGGTTTTGCTACCGATATGCTGTTTTGAACAGCTGAGAATGGTGTTACTGACCTTGAAGGGACACTGTTAAATACACTCTTGTGGCCAGCATTAGAAGGGTACCACATTTTCTCCTCCCATTTCTTTGTGAGCAGACAGGAAGAGATTGTTTTGTGCTACCCTCCTCTTCACAGCCAGGCTTTTAACATTGCACTGCTACAAACTGCTTTTAAAAGGACCTTTCCTTGTGTGTGCTTCAATCAGTCTGGCCTGGAGCAAGTAAAAGATGGACAAATCCCACCCAGGAGGAATGAACTGTAAAGCCGAGAGCAAGATCTGTCTGTGGCGAAACCTCCAGGCTGACTAGGTGAGAAAGAAAAAATAAATCTCACTTGAGTAGGGATGCTTTACTATAGCCCACAGCAGGGGGAACAGAAGCATGGGTTTCTCCTGGGACTGGTCTTAGCAGGGAAAGGCCCAGGAAATTAACACCTACTAAAAGAATAGGAAAGGGCTGAGAGCTCAGTGGAGGAAAGCTGAATTCCTCTCTGTTTCTCTTGCATTTGGGATCTCATCCAGGTGGTCATGGAGCTTGGGTAAAACAGCACGTCTTGTAGAAGAGAAAGCTGATGGAGATGAACTAGCTCAGGCAGACCCAGCTGAAGACAGCTTGACTCCATGAGGTACACTAATACCCGTACGTTTACCAGGAGGTGGAATTTCAACATGCAGCGAGGTCATACTGACTTGCTGCCATGCTCAGTTTTCCTCAAAGCAGCTGCCGATGACTGAAAACCAAGGCAAGGCAGAAGTTTCTCACTTGCCATGAAATGTGCTGCAGTGACTTTGCCAAGCAAGCTGCAGGCCTGTCGCTAACAACAGTTTCTGCCAGATACTTTGGAGGAAAGCAAAAGAAATCCTGAAATAAGCAGTTATAGAATGTATTCTACCCAGGGAAGGGTTCTTCCCTCTAAATTACAGTAAAATTAGATTCAGTAATGGGCATGACTGACTTAATTTCTTCCCATGAAGAAACTGCCTACACAGAGAAAGATTATGAAGTTACCCATTGCTTGTCAACCACAGAGGAGAGATTTCCTTGGCAGTAAAGTCAAATAAGTTGGCAAATCAAGGGACAGGAAACCCTTTCTTACAGATAACTAGTTACTCAGAACAAGATTACAATGAGAGAGACTGTCTCAGATGATTAATGTAAGGATTTGTTAATGTTCTCATTTGTAATTTACTTTGTCATGTTCCCAACAAATACATCAAAATACTAGGAAAAACTTTAGCCATAAGCTAAACTGAACAGCTCATTTAATGCGTAAATAGTGTATCTGAAAATACTTCATGGAAGTTGAAATAAAGGATAGAGTGAGTCATTGTACATATTAGCCAGAAGGTCTCTTCACAATCCTTCAACTTTTTCTTCCCAAAATCTTTATGCAGCATCACAGATCACATAAAATTAGATGGGACAAAAGGGGCCTCATTTGTAAACTAGACTGACTGATAAAAACAGATGTGGAGATCAAGCCCTGGCTCCTAACTGTAAAAAGGTCTGAAAAAGAAAATAAAATTGCTACTAGGATTCCCCAGAAATGATGCATCCTCCTTACCCCTCTCCCCTAATGCACACATAATTTTAGGCAACGTAACAGAAATTCTAATCCAAGTCTGGCAGGCTGTTTTATCACTAATCCATCATGCAAAAGTCTGGCTGCTGACCCTCTGTGCTCTCTGCCTCAAGAAGGAAGCTGCAGAAATGTTTGAGCAGGACCTGTAGTGAGTTTCTTTATACTTTGTGCATATCCTCTCTCCAGGAAATCTGCTTCCAGCAGCAATAATGCCGATCTATGGGACAATCTAGCTGAACTTTTCAGTTGCTTTTTCTAGCAGAAGTTGTTATGAATCTAGATAAACAACACATGGATTCAAAGCTTTCTTTGGTTGTTGAACCCAAAATTTCAAGAGGCTACAGTCTTGTGTCTTCAACTCATCTCACAGTGGAATATATAGCACGAAGGGTACCACAGATTTTATAGGGCCATATAAATTAAGTAGAGCCAAGAGCAGTGTATAGTCCCCTAACGGAGCACCACCACCAGATTTTTCTGACAGAAAAACTAAACCCCAAGATTTCTGATGTGCACTGACATCTAGGAGCAAAACCACCAAGTCCTAACCCAGAGCTTTTCTATTACAGCTTAATTATTGCCAAAGAAAGCTATACCCTTTGTGTTTGCTGGAGCACCTGCAGAATCATGGTCATTGCAGAGGTCAAAGGCAACATCCTTGGACCACCGAAAAGTTAAGTGATGGAACACAGCACCAGATGTGCTATGACTTGCTTTTTGCATAAGCAGCTAGACATGCCTCACCTGGTGTATCTACAGCTCAGAAGACTCTTTGCTCCCCATGGCCATTATTCCTCACTGCACAATGAACATTTAAGTTCAAGGTAGATGTGAAAATAAATGTACGATGAGTGCTCTATTCCAAGTTAGTTTGGACCCCTCACTTGAACCAGGAGACCTGATGGATAATATTACTACTGTTGCAGGTACCAGCCATGCTATATCAAGAACTGCTCAGGAGAGAAACCTTCAATGGTTTTGTTTACTGTAGAAATTAAGAGCCAGCACACGCCACCGTGGCATACTAGAGATAATTATGGATCTCAAATTCTTCTGAATGAAGCACACAATTACACAGGCAGCATTTTCCTCATAATTATACTTCTCCGACATAGAGTGATTCTGCTGATAACTCAAAGGAGAGTAATTCAGGGTGACAGATTTAATCTCATTTATCCTATTTGCTCTTGAAACCCTATCCTAATAAAATGGAAAGTTAAAAAGATTAACAAATGGATAACACAAGTTGCTAGGTGTCAGATAGACTTATGCATCATCAGCTGCCTTCCTCTGCTAAATTAAACAACAAATAATCCTTTTGGTTTTTTGCTTGATGCTTTGTAGCAAGACATGTTTGTTTCTTATAATTATGGTTCACCTATAATTAAGTAATTGAATAGGACATTTTTCTTGAATCCTGCTCTAAATTAAGATTTGGTGTTTTTCATTAAACCCTTACACATGCTTACAGAGGCAGTAGGCCATAGAGGATGGAGCCTGGGATTTCACGAACTGGGTTTTAGTCTTGGCTCTGACATTGGCTTGCAGAGTGACTGAAAGCCATCTGCTTCCCCTCTCCGCCCCAGTTAGTACTTTTGCAAATCAGACGTGAACTACTGACAGACCATCTTCCCCACTGCAGGACAGAGAAAGAATCACCTTTGATTTTGGAGATCTCAAAGCGTCTCTGTTAGGGCCCTGGTGTTCACTTCCCTGGAGCCCAGCTCTGGGCACCCACCACCCTCTCCTGAACTGGGCAGGGGTGAGGCACACCGCTCCTGTTGATGGGCTGTTGTGTGAGGATGTGTCTGTGATTTACGTAGTAAACAAGGCCAGTGGTTCATTTTACACTCTGCTTGGAGCACAACAAGCATGTGTGCAAACAGGCCCCCTTGGGGTGCTGGATGCCTGGAGGCTGGAGATGAGGAGCAGAACATGGTGCAGGAGGCTACAACCCTTCTCTTGCTAACAGAAAGACAGTGAAATCTGCTTGTGTAGTGCACAGGGAAGATGTGGGAACCTCAAGAGTACAGAGAGGCACCCAAACTTTCGCTACTTACCCACACCTAATAAGAAGGCCCCAAGGATTGTCTATTTGGCTGCTCAGCTGCACCTAATGTTTGATCTGAGACTACCACACATCCTTCCCCTCAAACAGATGGCTGATATGCAACAAAACAATTTATTTCTCCACAAATCACAAGGCATGGGTTTATAATGCGGAAAAGGAAGCATCTCTTAACTTGAATCAACTTCTCCCACCATTAGAGTGGTAAAACAGTAATATGAAATAGCTGATTCAGTGCATGCAGGTAGAAGTCGCTCAGTGAAGTAGGGACTAATTAGTTAAGAGGGGTCAACAAGCAAACATCAGTTGACTAAGCACTGGTACTAATTTCACTGAAAACTTTCAAACTGTGTCCATAAGTCTGTAGCAGCCTGTCCTGGTTTGATTCATCTCCAAGAGTTTCTAGCCAAACCCTGACTGTTAAGAACATGTACCAATTTGTGTACTGTAAAATCCATGTAAACAATTTCTAATCATCACCAGATCTGACCAAAGATCTACCATTTCTAACATTACCCCAATATCCAGCAATCCTGGGAGCTGGACCCAGTGTACTGGGCTGCCTGAAAGCTGCCCTACCCTGAAAGGCACAACAGTCTGGATGGCTGAGATGATACATCAGAGGAAGGACAGGTACACAGAGGTTAAAATCTTCCAAATCCAGCACTGTACCAGCTGGACCATAAATGAAAGGGCTATCAACTGACTGATTCTGAACACCCACATTTTAGAAGAATTTAGAATTAGATGTAATCATTGCACCCTAAAGCCCATTCCACCAGTGTGTATGTAGGACAGAGAAGGTGCAAGACAGCACCCTGAAGGCTGTACATTGCCCAGTCTGCACCACACAGCAGGGAGGGCAGAGCTCTCTCAGTCTTCAGCAGTGAAAATCTAACACGTTTCTCACATATCCCAGCCTGGGCGAGATTTTTTCCATTTATATGCTCTTTCCTACCCTGAAATTACAGAAAAGTACCTTTCTGGAATAGTAACAGAAGAGAAAAAAAAAAAAGCTCATTTTCCATTTTTTTGTCACTACCAAAGATAGCTTGCAGATTATTGTACATCTAAAAATATTTTCCAAGGTGCTAAGACATCTGTAGGTTTAACAAGGCATCACTGGAAACAGTCAGAAGAGAATGTATCTGAGTGTCATAACCAACATGAAACAGAACAGAAGGTCTTGTGAAAATAGCTGGAGGTTCAGGACAGCCAGGTCCTTTGTTCAGCTCTGTCACATCAGATTTGGATAAATGAACTAATTTCTGCACCATATCTTACTCATTGGCAAGATTGCAGATAATATATTGTTGCCATAGCACTACATCCTCACTGTGAGTACAGCAGTTGTACTGATAGAAAGTGATATCAAAGTAAAGAATAACAAATCCGAATGTTACATTAAAATGGGAAAAGGAGAAGTAAATGCTGCAGAACTTACTACTGAAAAACAGAAACTAAGTGCCACATGGAACAGCTCATGCTGGTGATAAGTGGGAGATATCAAAACATCTGCCCTGGGTTTCCAGGTGCAGTTATCCACCACAAGAGGCAAAAAATCCCCCCAAACCCCACCACCAAAACCCTCATGAATTTCATGAGCTCCTTCCTAATTGAAATATAGCTGAACACTAGATACAGAGGTTCAAATCCATCACCTGCTTAACTGTGGTTAATGATTCACAAGAAATGTTCTGGGCTGAAATTCACTCAGGTTTAACAAGAGCTGATGGGGTTTCAGTGAACCTTCCATTACACCCTGGACTCTGTCCAAAGGCTAGTGGTTCATGTCTTGCAATGTATAGATCAGAGGAGCTAAATCAATTAAAAAGTCAACTTGAGATATAATGGTCCTTGGTGAAAAGTATTATCTGGGCTATACATCACCCCCAAAGTAAAATACACTCTACACTTTTCGCAAGCTGCTTGAAAGCTCTGGAGCATGTTCCCTTTCTCCCTTTCTAAATAGTCTCCAAGTATCTGAGAAAAGCCATTATCGTCATGTGAATTGATGTGGGAGAAATATAGAGAAGAAACAAGATTACCAATAAATAATTCTGAGTGAGACAAGCACAGGGGTAAACATATCCATTATCATCCTCAGGTTCAGAAGCCATCCAGCCATCCCAGACCTATTGCACAGGCACAGATTGACCCTGCAGCCAGTGGGCAGGACATACTTTTATGAGCTACACACACAATGTGACTTTACATTGTGTGCATGGTGAGCAGACAGGACTGGATTGTGCTGGGCTCAACACATATGCTTTGCAGAGATGCTCTCTGCATGCTCAGTAGCTGCTGGGAGCCCAGAAACCTGGTAGAGCACCCATAAAAGTAGGAAAGACGTCACTTACTGCCGGGAGCTGCATTCAGTTGCTCACAGCAGAAGGGCTTGGGCAGGCAGGGGCTGGGCTCATTTGCAAATACAGATCAAACCAGCAAAATCCTTCTCTACACAGTGCTTTGAAATTTGCTTTGTCCTGCAGTGAATTAAGGACCTACACAGTGTCGGTTAGCACTTAGTGACATATATGAAAGCCCAAGACAGAGTTCTTGTTTAGATATACTTGTAAAGGAATATGCTATAATAGTGTAGCATCACTTGAAATGCCCAGCTTTTTATTTGCACCTCAAATTGAAGGCATTCATTGCACATTGATTCTAGGGTATATATAGGCTGGATTTCAGAGTACACAATAACATTTTTATATTAGGAGAAGGATAATGCTCACATCAAAGTGAGACAGTAGGTCTTCACAGCACTTCAAGCATCTAATGGGCTGCAAGCAGAGTCACCCTGAGCAGCAGTAAACCCTTTGGTGCCTCATGAAAAGGAGCCAATTGTCAGTGCATGGGCAAATCAGAGCAGACTCTGAGTGCAAGTTACAGAGCGATCCCACAGATCAAGAGACAAACCCCCTTATGTGAAGCTCCCGGGTTTGCTTTCTCAGCCCTGGACTTTGCAAAGCCTAAAATGTCACACAAGCTGGAAGTGGCAAGGACAAGTGTGATCCAGGGCTTCTCAAACATGCACCAACCTTGTATCAGTACCATGCCGAGCAGCTGGAATCGAACCCCACTTTTTCCAGCAGCTAATAAGAGAGCTGAGTGTATGGGTGGTCTTTGGTTCACAACAGAAGAGGAGGACAGTAAGAAGTCACTGCAAAATAACCACAGCAGGAGAGACACTAGTTGCCCTGTCACACTAAAAGTTTTAAATCCATTTGGTTAGAAAAAGAAGGAACTGCTGCCCAGTAACATTCCTTTGCAGTTCTGTCTGGATATGGCCGGCCACCAGCATCTCTGTACTGCAGCAGCTGAATGACTTCCAGCCCATTCCAAAATTCACATACGGGAATTATCAAGCTGCAGAAACCTTGCTAAATGGGAAATCGGGGAGTTACCTCCAAAAGATGCTGTATGAACCAGTAACTCATAACACAGCCAAGTTACCAATGCATGTGGCTGCACTGCCCTCAGTCTATGCTCCTATGTGTACCACTTCCAGCAACAATCATAGTCCAGCTGCCCAGCACAGCGTCCAGGGAGGTCAAAAGATACTTCGCAGTGTCTGAAAGGGATGCACATGCTACACAAGCTGAGTTTTTCTGAGCATTTTCAATGATGCCATGTAGAATGCAAACTTGTGCTTCTAATTTGTAAACATCAGAATTATTAAATGAATGCCACATCTGCTATAGCAGTGCTAAAAAGAGACAGCCCCTCATCTTGAGTCCACCAGAGTCCTATTTCCTTGAGTAATGAAGAACACAGTTATTTGAGTTTTATACCACTAGTGACCCTCATGATCTTCCAGACCTCTCAGCAATCCGTAACCCAAGTTTTTGTTGGATAGATGGAATTGCACTTGCCACATCCCATGCCCCTCTGATGGAAAAAACGCACAGGATAGCTCCTCCCTGACTGAAGGCTCTTCTCCAGTGGTTTCCCTATTGTGCTCATCCTTGTCAATACATGCATGAATCCACCAGCAATGCAGAAAGGTGAGGCGGACTGCTCCTACAGAGTTGCGTTTTAAAGTAAGTTCAAATTATCAGCAGCCTAACTCAGACACACTTGAGGTGATCCCAGCTACTGGAACAGAAGGAATTGTATAGACTTTGCTCACTGTATTCCCCAGCCACATACCGGCAGAACACATATAGTACACGTTCAGTGTTTGAATTCATGGGATAGTGGTGTAGTGGAAGCAAGGTAGGTCATTACAAGTATGCCGTGATGAGAGAGAGAAACAGGTAAAGAAATGTTATGAGATAAGGAGGGGGATGGTAGCATCAGTGAAAAGATACAGTCTGTATTACCCATGTTGAAAAGTTAATTTGACTTTTTAGATACTCTTTTTCCCCATGAGCTCAGTAGAAAGAAATTAAATTTCACAAGATACCATCCCTTTACAGCTACTGGAGAAATTACTTAACTAAAAGACAGCATCTATTAGATTAAGGTGTGTGCCACTTAAATTAACAATGAGCCAATACGCATAAGAAACATTCAATATGAGCTCTGAACTCTGTGATTATGCCCTCACTGGATTAGCGGACAATGGGGTGACTTAATGTGCTTTCCAAGATGCAGGGAAAAAGAAGAAAAGCAGAGGACACCAGCAGAGACGGCCCATGTCTGAGCTTAATCCTGGACAGCCTGGGTGTCAGGTCTGCAACAGAGCACAAGCTGCCTTGTTAAAACTCTGCATTGAAAAAGGCTGCCGGGGCTGCTTGGGGTAGTGGATACTAGTACGGAATATCTTACTGGAGGACCTTCTCGCTCTACCACGCATGCCACTTGCTTCATGAACCACCAGTGAGATGCCAGCCAGCCCTGTCAGGGATTTTGCATGGCCTGAGCTGGAAGGACATGAAGGACCACCCAGCTGCAGGCAAGGTCTGACATTGCTGCCAAAATTCAGGTGTTTGGGGAGGGCATGCACCCTGATATCCAGCCGGCTCTGACAAATCTGCCAGCTGCTCTTTGCAGTGCTGGGGCAGCTAGAGAGAATTGTACAAAGGAGGGGAAGGAAGATCTGGTGAGGCTGGTAATAGCAGTTAAATTTCTTCCATGACTTGAGAGAGCTGTTCAGGAAATTTACAGCTAATTAAGACCAGAGGTTCTTGCAGACTTGCCTGGATCATGTATTTGCCTTTGAAATCTGGAAACAATACCTGTCCATGGCCTGAATAACACACTTCAGAGCTGCTACGCAAGTTCTTTTATCTATGCAATAGCTTGCTTATGCAGGGAAAGGAAGCCAGTCCTAATCGGAACTCTCTTGTTTGAAGGTTTCTAGACACATATGCAGCAAAATTACTGCAGTTATTGCAAGGTTTCCCTGTGTGAACCAGAAAGATTAGGGACTTTATATTTTACAGAAGAGATGAACAAAACAAAGAGATAGAGGAACCTCTATTGCAAATAGATGCAGAAGATAGGGCAGAAAGTGTAAACATTCTCATATATCAAGTACTGGAGCAACTATATAATAATAAAACAAAAGCCTCTCTAGAATCCCATCTTTAATTTCCCTCTGGAATATCCTCCCAAAAGGGTTTTATGGAAATGTGAACTGGGAGCATGACATTTATATACCTTATTCTCACTGCACTGAAGAAGAACATTTGCATAGCTGGTATAAGGGGGCCCTAATATATTAAGATTTTAAGCGGGGGGGGGGATCAAAATTACTTTAGCTGATATTTAAAAAAAGAAAAATGCAAGAAACTTTCATGTTTCAACCTATAAAACAAACTGCATTTGGGAAGAACAGGCACCTGTGGCCACCTGCCTTGGGACGTTCTACCCCTTCTCAAGCCACCAGCTGGTACCAGCCACCTCTCGAGACAGGACATCAGTGAGTCAGACTGTTTTAGCAACACCTTTAATCATAAACTGGAACAGACCTGGCAACTATGGCCAAGGTAACAAAACAGAATAGGACAGGTCATCCAATTCAGCACCCTGCTATCACAGACCCCATGCATACCACCTTGCCCGGCCATGCACTGTTCTGAAACCAAGCAACAGTTTATACACCAGGTCTTTTCTCTGCAGGATGGATGCCAGCAACAGCAGGGCAGAATTGGGGTCCTCCCGAACCAGTTCACAGCCCGTTTCTGCTGGAGGACTGGGACTGTTTCAGGGCACAAGGACACAGCTGAAAAATCCTCATTTCTTCCAGCAGAGGGTAGTGGGACACACAAGCCAGCAAGCAAACGTGTAAGATTATATTGCAAACAAGAAATGTATGCAGTTCAAAACAAAACCAAGGGTGCAATAACAATAATAAAACAAAATGACACTGCTTAGCCCGGTGGAAATGTTATAAAACTAAATGTATTCCTCCATTTGCATTCATCAAATGAAGAAACGCATCAAACTTCAGCTTGTTCTCATTATCCCCACCCTTCCCCAGTAACATCATCATCTTAATTCCCCTTTCTAGTTTTGGGAAGTGACACCCCCAGGCAGCAGCAGGGTCAGAACAGCCTTCTTCTGAACATCTCTACTAGAAATCTGTCTTCTTTTTCCTTCTATGGAGCTATTCTCCTTTCCTTGAGTCTCCCAGAGAAATCACTGAATAACTTTCAGGCTCTGTTTCCTCTTTTCTCCCTCCCATTGCTCTGTTGCTAAATTAGATGACTGAGCAGCAACATACATGTCCTCATGCAGCAGAGGAACATGGTGCTATTGCTGGTTTAATTTGGGTGCGTGGCAATGCAAGGGCATTCTCAAGTGAAGTACCTCCACAAGTTTTGCAGCCATGGGCAGATCTGCAGGTAGATGTCCCACACTCAGAAGCAAAGGTGACACATGCAGGAAATTCACAGCTGTTCCCATGCATTCTCTCAACAAATACCAAAAAGAGCCACTAAGGTAGAAGCACAGCCACAGCCTTCTCAAACTATTAAATGACTGTGACCCCTTGGCTTAGATTAAGCATTTCCAATTTTAACAGCACAAACCAAGCCCAAGTCCCAAAACTCCCCTGCCTGCACATCAACGACTGCAACATCTCTGCTTGCCATCTAACAGGATTAGGGCAGGCTTCTGGAGCCAGCTTTTCCTGCAGGTAAAATCTTATTACAGGACCTAGCAAAAACAAAAATGCTTTTGGGGAGCAATAAAAACCTAAAACAATCTGCAGTGACTGTCACATTAACAGTCTTTTTTTATTTAAATGATGAAACATAGCATTGCCATCTTAGGTCTAAATGTTTCTGTCAGCTTGGACAAAATATAAAGGGAGTCTTCCAATATTTGTTTTGGTGCACAGGTACTCAATTCAGGTTGACAGAAAACAAAATTACTTTGCTTAGAAAACATCCTAAGAGACGATAGCATCTTAATTACAGAGACAGGGAAATGGGATTCAGCCTGGTATATAGATTTGTTTCTTGCCGATTC
Organism: Haliaeetus leucocephalus; assembly: GCF_000737465.1. Taxonomy (NCBI): domain Eukaryota; kingdom Metazoa; phylum Chordata; class Aves; order Accipitriformes; family Accipitridae; genus Haliaeetus; species Haliaeetus leucocephalus. Next base: position 1,865,970 of record NW_010973238.1, on the reverse strand, counting down.
CACTCTAAAGTGCAACAAAGCAGGGATCTCACCAGCAGCCATGATGGCAGGGGAAGTGTCGTTGCTTTACTTGTGTATTATTTGCTCTACCCCAAACCCCATCATTTTTAAAGACAGAAGAGTAGCTTGCTCACATACTGCAGTGGACGTAGGGTAGCTCTTTTCCCTACTAATACCTCAGTATTCACTAAAAGCCTGTGGGTTTCGTGATTTTGGGGGATGTTTTTTTGGAAGAACCACAAAGTTATCAGAAGAGGTACAATTATACCCTGGGCCTGATGAACTAAAAACTTCCAACTCTGTTAACATAATTCAGGAACATAAGCCAGGATTACAACTACCTGAGATGCATTAACAAATCTTAATACACTCCAGAGTCAAAATGGGACAATTAGCAGCTCCTGTACCAAAATAGAAGACTATGGAAATGGCATATGTGTCACCATCTGCTAACGATATGCAATAGGCAAACCAATTCAGGGGAAAAAAAAATAAAAATAAAAAAGAAACAGTTTCCTGATGAAACTTGTTCCCATTTCCAAGAATCAAAGCGAATATTCAGCTTAAGCATTACACTTTCCAGATTCCCAGCTGGGACCAAAATGAGAAGCATCAAGAATCTTATGATTTAACTGTTGAGAAATTTTCAGGCCAAACTTTCAAGCAAGAGGTTTGGATACAGATCTGAACTATGGGATGTTTTGTCTGTGGAGTTCGACCATTGCTTCCAATAGCAATAGTTAGCATTAGTATGCGTACTTTTTAAATACCCAGTTGCTCCTGAACTTTGCTGAAGTTCATAATTCATGGTTTTTTTTCCCTTGATTTAATTTAAAGAGTAGGGACCATCATGCTGCTTTTCAGAAAAATATGAATGTTTACTTCTTGCTGAACAGTTTTCACAGTGTAATGAAAACAATTTGCTGTTCAGTTTTTCTGAATAAACACCTTAACCCTCCTATCCTTTCTCCCTCAAATATTTCCTGAAAATCATATGCCACAAGCAAACGAGTTTTGGCTTATACTAGAAAACGTCTCAAACTCTGGGATACCTTACTTTCCTTTACGCTCCACTTCAACAGCAGAGTCTACCATAATGGTAGTGTGGAATGCAAGTGTGGAGCTGCACATCACAGGAGAACAGCCACAGAGACATAAGCAAAGCTTGCACAGTTAGAACTGCACTTTCATCTCCTTTGATTTGAGGGGGGGGAAATAAATTTATAAAATCAGAGTATCCCAGTCACTACAGTCCTTTTCTGAAGCTGTTTTATAAATTTGTTACATAACACCAAGAGCTCCAATCTTCCTGGTCTCATATGTCACTATCAAAATTTTTGGTTGGGACTTTTTTTTTTTTAACATGAGTACTGGAAAATCCAAGCAAGAGCTACAATTCATATTCTGAAGAAAACTTCGAAAGAAACTCATAACTTCTCAAAATGTAGTACACTGTACCTGACTCCAAAGGGCAACAACATAGTAAAAATGAACCATGTTCTGGGAAGTTAAATCCCTGAAGTACCCTTTGGTGAATATGAAAAGCAATTTTTTTTTTTTTTCAGAGCCAAAAAAGTCCCTTTTTCATGTCTTGATTCCAGGATGCACATCTGAATCCTACAAAAAACATTTTTTCACTCACCCACTGGACTAAAAAAAGGCTCTTTTTTATTTACGTGAAGAAGAATAGTCAAGTAGTTAGGGTAAGTGACCTGGTTAAGGGTTATTTTTTTCACCAGTTTGCCTATATTCCACAATTCAGAAATTTTTTTACACGGGGAGCACCTCACCTTTAAGGTTAACTGCCCCCCCTCAGCAGTGCTGGGAAGGTTTCCTTTTAAAAGAATACTAATATATGTCAATAAAAATTAATTGGAAAGTGTTATAGCCAGTCTCAAGAGAAGTTCACCAACTAGGGATAGACAGAGATTTACTGAAAGAATGGCTGAAATCAGTGATTATCAGCAACAGTCCTTAAGTCCTTAAATCAAGAGATTTACACTGCTGCAGGTCAGGCATGGAGATGCAGATGTGGAGCAGGGCCCATCCTCTTCCTCATCTTCTATCACAGCAGTGTCCCCAAAGCTTCTCACTTAAGTTGTTTATACCTAATTTTCTGACATGCTTGCAGGCCTGTTTCCATACACTCCAGTTAGGAAAACAGCCTTTTACATGGTTTGTTCCTCAGGCATGAGTGACACACTCATTTTTTCAGCTCTTCAACATTTGCTGTTCAACATTAAACATAGGTATCAGCAGGGTTTTATTTTTTTTACAATACCAGATCAGTCAAGTAATTGACAAGTTAACAAACCTGTTTGCTTTTCATGGTGCTTTGATTTGATTTTTTCTAATTAAACGAAAGACTGGATCCTGCCTTTTCCCTCAAAATAGATCACTGCCATACAGGCACTTTAACTCTGTATTGACATTCTAAAGCATCATATTCTCTCTTATCCCACTCCTTGACAGCTCAACACAAACCCCAGTCCCTGGGACATCTGGAGGTTGTGGTTTGAATGAATCCCTTCCAGCCACAAACAAAAGCAAGCATCTTTGCTGAATTAATAAATACTTAAGACTAGTTAGTATTTATTAATTGCAAAATGCTGTGCTTGCACAAGCTATACAGAAAAATAGCCCTCCTTCAAACGGTTATTAAAAAGAGAAGCAAAAGCTCCATGTTAGTTGTCTTAACTGTGCGAGATGAGAAAATGCATCTGCCTTGTGTCTTTAGTAATTGATACGCAGCAGCTCCTTTTGTATTCCTTGCTTATCTTGAATTCACATAACCATGGCTTTAGTTTCCCAGGGACTTTTTGTGAATGTTGGGGGAAAAAAAGGCTAGAGAGGATGATATGGTTACACTAAAGATACAGTGAACACAGCCAGCAAGAAAACGCAAGTATCCTCATTCTGAATAGTAACAGATGCCAAGGCAGCAGAACCCAGCCTTGAACTGGAAATGTTTTAAATTATTCACAATTTGTGCCAGCAAGCAAGGAAGGGGTTAAAGTGAATCCAGAACATCCTAACAGACCTAGAAAAAGCAAAGAGTCTGTCCTGAGAGTGTGCTCCCACCAGAGCCTCCGTACCAGCCCTCCCTACGGGGTGAGGCACAGCACAGTATCTGTGTAGTTAAACCATTTCAACAAAGCTGCGCCCTTCTTAAAACTCAATCTGGGTGTGCGCTTCTGGCAGAAAGGCTGCCTGGGCAGCAGAGGGGAGGAGCAGGCAAGGAGAAACAGATTCACTTTCTATCAGGATTTTGTTTCCTACATGTTCAACTGGACTCCAAACGCTCGCCTTCACAAACACGCTTTGAATTGTTCAAATTATGTATAATCTTGTGTTGCTCATTTATGACAGCACAGCCAGCAACAAAGAAAAGAACTTAAAAGTGCTCGGCTCCCTTCAAACAGGAAGAAAGCCCGTGGTGACAGGCTAGAGAATGCGTGACTTGTTTTTCCACCACCCCATGATGCACAGATACCACACCGAGTTCAGGAAACTCCAGCAAAACTCTGGGCACAGGCTCTGAGCTGTTTGCAAGAGAGTTAAATCTCTAGCTCCCTCTCCCCGAGTTAGGAGTACAAATCACAAAAAGCACAACCTCTCTGGAACATCTCTCTTGCAAATTGTTGTAATTTCCCATCCATCTTCAGCTTGGATGACTTCGCCAGGTCCACAGGGGACGCTTTACAGCATTTGTTTTGGATTAAGGGTTCCTAAACTGTGACTCAGGAGACAGAGTAAATGATCTGCAGCTGCCTCACAGAGCCATGTCAAATGGTGAAAGTGCCAATCCCATGTGGCTGTGCTAGTGGGTCCTAAATGAGTTTGAGTCCAGCAGTTACCACCTGATCTAAAAATTTTAGGAATCAATGACTATGTCGAGTTGATTTGCAGACTGATAAAAATGTGAAAGATTTGTTGGATAACCTCTATTGAAAAGGACATGGTTTGTTCAGGCATTGTTTTTTTTTTAACTAGTAAAGTTGTTGGCTGAACAAACCAACACAACATTTTTTTCTATGAATGAAATCCATTGTTTGTCATTTGCTTTTGTGTTGAAAGTTACTTCTAACACCACACCTTGCTTTGTGTGCATACAATATTACAAATGGTTGTGTTTGGCTTGACAACTAGTCTAACTGCTGCGTGACTCCACAGAAATTAGCAAAGGCAAACAAGCAAAATAAGAACTGCATCCTCTGGATCAAAAAGAGTTTGCAGAAAGGACACATTCATTTGCTCATTATTTCTCTAGCAACTTCTGAATTTTGGAAATTTCTAGATTTTTCAGTAGGCACAAAGTTCTTTTTCTAGTAAATAGGAAAGGCATGTTTTACATTTGTCTTTTATGATGGCATTTTCTGTATATTCAGTGAAAGGCAACCATACAGCACCATAATAATGTGTTACTTTACCTTCCCCTCAATTTTCAGCTTCCATACTGTCACACTTTAGTCAGTCAGTTGTTGCTAAGTTGTCTCCAGTGCTATAGGAACTTCCTCTATCATACCACTCACGAGTGGAGGCTAGACTGTGAGAGTCACCTTGAAATGTTTTGCTCCTTAAGCATGCCCTTTCTGCAGAGTGGATACAACCTTACAGGTGGATGCTGCCAGCCAGTATTGGGTAATTAACTGCAGTCTGGTAGAAAAATTGCATTAGCATAGCCAAGCCTAACATTGATCTACTAGATCAGTGCAAATCTGCAATGCAGATGCAGAAGCCTATTTAGCCAGTTCACTTAAGTATTTTAAGTTCAATAACTGAAGCAACTCTACCAGTTAGCTGCTCAGCACCTTCCACACTGTGGCAGATTCTTCATAATCTACCATAATTCTTGGTCACCATGTGGTCTGTGTGTTGAAACACTGTTGTTTGAAACAATAAAAGCGGTTGTGCCTGCAGTGTTTGCAGACCACTGAGATACTCCCTACACAGGAACTAAATAAGCATAAAGAAACACAGTGCTGTCGGTGTTATAATCATTTAGTGTGACCTCATCTCCTACCATCACAGCTGTGTGAGAAGAAAATGGTTCAAGCGAAGATTTGTGCTCAGCCTCCAGATACTCCCAGTTATGCTCTGTCTTACTGTGGCTGCGAACTTTGGCCCTTCAAAGCTTTTGCAACCAATAGCTGCAACTCCGCTGTGTCAGGCTCCAGGTCCATTCCATATTTACATTTAAGCCAAATCACAACACTTACAATGTGGACTTTGAAATTAATTGATGATATAAAATAGCCTAATAGACCAACACTTCTACCTAAGCACAGAGGAGGACAGTGTTTCCTGCGTATTAGTGCATTCCTTCCTTCTGAACAAAGATCTGACATGAACAGGATTGTAGTACTAAGTGCAGGGAATCAAAAAACTACTTGCCAGCTCAGCTGGAATTGAGCACCAGCTGGAGGCAGCCTCCACCCTGGTCAAAAGGGAAGAGAGCAGCCTCACATCTTTGCTTTCTAGAGAGGATGGCCAGCAACACTATCACCAACATCTTGCTGTACCAAATGGCCCCTTCTACAGAGCAGCACATGGAAAGGAAAGCAGGACTTTTACAGCTTTTCCTACAACATCCAATTGCATCAAGGACTGAACTAGTTAAATCCCTGCTCCATGCCAGCTGATAAATTCTGTTCAGAAACCAAGCAAGCATTTTGAAAAAGGTTTGATTAGAGCTGCCTGGGGGCCTGGCAAGATGCACGAAACTTATGTGACCCACTTATATAGCTGATCAGAAGCCTTTTTCCAGCAGATGGTGGGATGGTGCATGAGAACAGCCAGTGAAATTTCAGGGGAAAGCTCTCCACAGAATATTCTGTAGTTCGTTGTCTCCAACTTTCATTACCATCACCATGTAGCATCACAACTTTTTGGCGCTCTTGTCTACCAAGAATACTAAAGCTTCCTCATGCAATTCCTCTAACTTTTGCTTTGAACTTGTTTCCTTCAATGGACCTTTTCTGTAACTCCAAAAGACTTTGTATACTATTAATGTTCAAGAACACTCCCTGTGCATAAAGAATTTGCGTGCTATGCAGCAGGAATCTTTTAAAATTTTTCACTTTTGACCAGAAAGGAAGCTCAGAAAGAAGCCCCTGATGGAGCATAAGTGGCAGCAATGGTAAAGTAGGAGTAAAGCGCTACAGCCATGAAAGAGAAAAATAATTTAGTTGGATTGTGAAGTAGATGCTTGGAACATATGTCAAGGCCAGATCAAAACAGCCAATTGTTGCTGTTATCTACTTAATCTTCTGTTGTGTGGAAAACGGAGTTAGGAAATTCTTTTCAGCCAACGCGACTGTCTAAGCCAATGCCCAAGGCAAATAATGCTCTAAACAATAAGGCATTTTGTTTAACTCTGCAATAAATACTAAATTTGCAAAGACAGCTGTTTGGTTGCAGTCTCCTCCTGCAATTTCCAGTCAATACTTCATATCTACATAAATGCATAACCATACCTAATCCCCCCACCCTCAAGCCTTAGCTCCTTGAGAGAGCAAGCATGAGGTTGGAAATGGGGGCTTAAAAGTTTAATCCTTGAAACAAAAAATTAGCCACTTCTTTGAGAGCTGCCACATGGTGTCTATTTGAAAAAGTGGCATTCATTAGGGACACCACAGCACACGAGATCCATTTGTGGATTTTTACTTTGAGTTACTGAAATCTTTTCACAAGATTATCAATCATAGAACAGTTTTATTGCAGAAGGATCCCTAGCAGAAGAAAGAATTGACAGAAGCAGCTCCTGTAAAATGGGCATTAAGAACAACCGCAAGTCAAGGCAGCAACCTGAAACCTTTGCTTTCAAGGGAACCCAGCCTTGACAAACTAACACCAGCATCTGACTGTACCATGCAATGGTCCTTGATCTTTTAGCAGCTATATTATTCATACAGTAGATTAACTGATTATTATTTGCCCTACCTATTGATTGTGAAAAGCTAATAAAATGCAACTTTGGCTGAAAATGGTACATGCAAATCCGTGCCTTTATGCTAAAGATATCAGTAAAATGAGCCAAATCCACAAACAGAAATCTTAATTTAAAGGGACACTATCTTGAAGGTATACTTATCTTCCTGTATATACAGTAACGTTCTATCATCTGTCCTTGGCAGCACAGACCATTAGGAGCATAATACTCATAGGTTACAATATAGACTGTAGAAAGACGGGAGTATATTGATTTAAGTTTTAAAATATTTAATAACCCTCAAAATGCAGGGTTCTGGAAGCTCACATATCCTGCTTTGCCAAGCAGAGAGTTACCCATTCTTGCATTCACACCAAACTCTGCTAAACTTTCCACTCCAAGACCCTTGAATGAAGATGAATGAACATGGTTGGTTGCAGATATAGGAGCAGACAGACTAAGCCTGCCTTTTTCTCCACCACAAGCATTCCTACCTATGACCAGATTTCTGCATGATGGCATAGCACACTAGGGATGCTCACACAGTCACTGCTGAAGACTCCGAGGATAAAAAAGTTTTGAATCTAGCATCATCCCTCTGAAAAAAAAAAAGTCATTTTTTCCTATATGATTCAACGCAAGGCACAACCTCTTGCGTCATTATGTTCAGTAGGATGAGTACAAATCTTTAATGTGATCTAGAAGCTAACTAACTTGCATATCACCAGTCTAAGGCTAAAATAAATACATCCTAATGTAACCACAGACCATTAATGGATTGGATCTATAGCTTGAAAACTCAGGTATTTGACATACTATTGAAACTGCAGATGCTTGAAATGTGTAAGGAAAAAAAGAATGTGACCCCCAGTATAGCTCTTACACCCAGGTGCATCTTGCTTCTTCCTCCCTAATTCTTCACCAGGCACATGGCCGATTCATTGACAAGTGTGTTTTCCCAGTTTGGTTTCCTGGGAGTCTCTATTGGCTGAACATCAAGCCAAATGTTCATTTTGCTATCAACATAGCCAGGGGGCTTAGAGATGCTAGCCAACCCTTGTTCAACTAGTGTTACTGTTTTACAACATGTCATGCTTGGTGATACTGAAAGGAAAAGCCAATAAAAGGAAAAATTAATCTTGTGATTAAACACAACACTTTGGATTGCTGGCTGCTGATGCTGGCACTGTGCCACTCTCTCTGAGGACAGAACAGAACCTGTCTGCTGTCTTCACCAACAAAAGGATTTTTACAAAATAAGGGTCTCTTGCTATGAATGATCAAAATGAGCAGCTTGGCAAAGAGACCTGGCCAATCATCAATTACAGCTTTGTTCTATCCCAACTTAAAGCTGATATTGTCCAGTTCCAGACTGAGAAGATCAAAGTCCTGCTCTTAAAGAATTTCTGCATGTCAGGTAAGTTACAGCTAAATTCACAATATATGGAATTTATAGCAAATTTATAAGAGAATAAGAGTTTGAAAATTTGTTTTTGAGATATTTGCACGTGTCAATGCAGAGTACAGATTGTTTTGAAATCTGAATCCTCGGGGCTTGCTAAGCACCTGCTCCCTCAAAAGCAGGCTTATGTGCCATTGAAAGATTGTGCTGGTCCTTTGGAAAGGGATTAATTCCTTTTCAACTATGAATATTTGCATAGGATACTATGTTAGTTATGCCAAAGTCCTCTTTGATACTTGCACTCAAGCATGAACTGTAGTTTTTGTGATCAGTTATACCATGTTCATTTTTATTCTGGCAAATGTTAAAGTTTAATTTAAACTCTGCTTAGAAGGTCTCCCTTAGGGAAAGTCAGATATGCAAATATACTTAGTGAAAACAAGAAAGCTCATAAGCATGGTCAAATCAGAATGCACTTCTAAATGACTTCTCACCACTATTGTGTTAGAGGAATATGACAGCAACTCCATACTATAAACAGCAGGGTCTTGCCTCTATGTTATTTGTAAGTGGAATTCCCCCTCTTCCAGTCCCGCTCTCTCTCTTTCCACACATTCTTTAGTCGACCGCAAAATCTCATTACTTTATACATGAAGTATTTTCTTGAAGTTTAACAGCATAAGCACTGACTGGACAGTCCTTCCTGGTCCAAAAAGCTATCACCTATGGCAAATCATGTGAATGACCAATATTACTACCATCACCACCAAAACCATCAACCAGACCTTCAAACAAAAACATTTTAAATATGAAGAAATCCAAACCCAAAAGACTCTAATGCCTCTAATTTCTTATTTCAATATGGTTGCTGATGTTACAGTACACCCATTAGTTTTGACAGCATCAAGGCTTCCAAGTGGATCAGTGTGATGAATGATGGTTCATATAAAATAGCTGTCTAAAAATTAGTTCCATCCAGCAGCTGTATACGGCTGTCTCCCAAGAAGCCTGATGACATAGCTGCTTCCCAGTAATAAAAGGTAAAGATACCACTGCTTCCCAAAATAAATGCTATCTTTATGAAAACCTCTCTGTTTGTATGTTTTATTACTTTCAGCCATTCCTAAACTGCATCAAAGGGGACACTGGGAAGTCTCACTAAGAGGGTTGTGAAGACACAAATACTTTGATCATAAGAAACCTTTGACCAAACCTTTGATGATGAATAGCAAAATAACACCTTCTGGAATCAATGTCTCAAGCTTCAAATGGCTGTGGCAGACAAAAATGTTTCCGAGGCATAAATCACATAATCTGAACTGAAGTACAACCTGCTTGTTTGTGTGCTTCCCCTGCAGAAGTAGCCATTAAGAAGCTGTTCTTCAGCTTACCAGGCAGGAAAAACCATGTGTTGATAGAAAAGTTGTGTTACCTAATGCTATGAAACTATAAAAGTGATGAATAGCCCTAATGTTGATGCAGCCGGTGAGAAGATACTGTCAGATCATTAAGCATAGCCAGGTGATTTGTCAGTGTTCAAAGACGTTGAATTTTCTATCTTCCACCTCCTCCCTCAGGCTCCTTGTACATGCACACATCCTCCAAAGCCATCTTTCATTACCGCCTGAAAATCATCTTTTTCCTTCTCTTCTCCCTATTCACCTTAAAAATCCTCCAGGTTTCCAGGGATGATTTTCAGCTCAATCTCTCCTTTCTCAGAGAGGCTGGGTTTGTGCACAAACATTTATTAGCAAGTTTAGGCTAACACACTGGACTGTGATTATGACATTCAGTGTTCTTAGGAAACCCTTGCTGCTGCAGTAGCTGAATGCAGCCATGCTACATGTGGGCTTTTTTTTTTCCCCCTCTTGTGGCTACATACAATAAATACTGCTTATGTATGCTTTTTACAGAGCAGCAGATTGGTGTTAGATTAATTCTAAAACCTATCTTATCAGATTAGTCTGATTAGCTCATATTTCAGATCTGTTCTGTAAGACATACTAAATGTCTCTCTCCAGTTTAAGTTCTGAGAGAAGCAGCAGTGAATTCTCAAATGTATCGTAACAGAGAAACAATGCTCCTACTAAAAAAAATACGCAGAAGTGAGATGCACCAAGGCCATGACAAATGGAAATAGTAAAAGTACAAAGAAGCATCAGGAAAGCTCCTCCTGTAATACTCTACCGTGACCAATGTGCCTATGACTTTGCTAAGTAGCACTGCAGATCACATCGAGGTTTTTTACTTATGTAAGCAATTCTGCTTGGGCCAGAATGACTGTGCATATGAGCAACCTGCCAGGGATGTTTTCAGCTAAAGAGTTCATGGTCTAATCCCACAGATACAGGTAAGAAGGTAAGTGGAGCATTCTTCATGTTCACAGCGTGAATGCTCTCCTGACTAAATCATAATGCTTGAACTGAAACATCTCACAGGGAACAAGAGGAATAGACACAAAAATTATAGTGTGAGAAAAGGATCTTCAAAAACACAATGCAGAGAAAGCATTTTTCACACTTGTGCAACTAAGATAACTTCTACTGGAAAAATCCACTCCTGCTGTAGGCTAATATTTTGCATACAGTGAACATAACCATGAACAAGGAGATCTCAACTATGACACAGAGAAAAGCAGATACCTTTACGTTCTCAAACAAAGCTAACTTTTGACCTGCTAGGGGAGGAGTGGAGACACAGCAACCTCATTTTTTTCTCAAGGGACAGCTCTCCTGTAATTCATCAGCAGCTCTGCACTGCATTAATCTTACTTTGCAAATGCTCCACAACATGGACTGTCTGGGCTTCAGGACAGTAGAAAAAAATCAAGTGGAAACCGCCTATGTTTGCTTGACACCTCATTTTCAGGACACTTGTCATCTTGGTGTTAACAATGCAATGGCAGTTCTACTGTGGAACAAATTCCTTATAAATATGGATTTACAAAACTGAAATGCCTAGGTAATAAATACAGTTGAGAGACACAAACCCACAAGTAGGATCATATTTAAGACTGGCTGCAAAATGTGACCAGACTGACAGCATACAACTCTTCTTAACTTCTTTATAAATCTCAAATATGAAAAATATGCATTTAAATAATACAGCAAAGGACAAAAGTAGTATTAGAAGACTCAAATGAATGCAAGTCGCAGATACGTAAATACAGTATTTTATTATTGCACTACATTTTCAGGCTGCATAAATAATTGTACATATATTCTGTGGCTGTACTAAGCCACTGTGACAACTATGACTTTATTGTGGCAACAAAATGCCAAGAAATCCCCCGAGATTTAGCAATATTTTCAGACACCACAATCCTGCAGCTATCTCCACAAGCAATTAAATGAAAATGCTGCACTGCCTCCTGCTAAATTCCAGAAAGCCGTTATCAGGCAATTCAGCCTGCCTAAGAAAAACATTGAAGATGTATAACCAGTGACTGACAACTGCCAATCAGCTGTAAAATACTCCCTGCAACTTCTTGAAGTGGTTCAGATAGGCTTGCAAGAGAAATACTACGCTGTATTCCCCTGCAAATGTGAAAAGCAACCTCCAAATAGGTCAATCTTCCTGAAAAGGAAACGTATATTCTTCATGAGGAAAAAAATTGCAGTTGTGGAAGATGCCAGACTGCTTTGCACTTTCTGTACGAACCCTTCCTGCCCCCCCCACCGCATACAGAGAAACTAAGCCATGCTGCATCGAGCACAGCAGCAGCCACTAAGAATATCCCAAAGGGGAAATACTCAGCAGAGTCCAGTCAGGCACCCAGTCTGTTGCTATCAACTACTTGCTTGGCTGGAGGAGCAGGGAGGCTTGCAGCTGGCTAAGACATGCCAGTGCTGGCATACTGAAAGGCCCTGGGAAGGGAACAGAAAGGATGTAGATGTTTCCCAGGGAGTAAAGGCAAAAAAAAAGCAGCTTGAACTGACTGCCTTGGATTAAGTACGTAAAGATAATAAGTGAAAACAGAGGGAGATACTGAACGTAGAAGAGAGACCAGCAAGGAAAAAGTACAGAGGACAGAAAGGAAAACAAGAGTAAAGGAGGTAGCAGAAAGTGTTGCAAGAAAACAGTAAGTCCGTTTTCCATGGTAGTGACATACTGAAGAGAGTAGGGGTATTTTTTGTTCCAGCAGTTGCTTTAAGAGAGACAATTCCTCCACCTTCATTCCCTCTAGTGCGATTCTCACTCAATCAGCCCACAGTAAAAATCCCTGCCTCAGAAGGACTACTGACAACCAACTAAGCTTGTCTCTAGAATAAAGCAGGGTGCTGAACATAGAAAGTCTTGGCATCACACAAGGTTGGTCACTGAATGCTGCTAGGATGAAATCTAGTACATCCTTGAGCTCAAAGCTACCAAGGGCACTTCCACAGTAAACTTACCACCATTTCAGTGGTCAAGGTCAGAATCACAGATGAGTCTCTGAATCATCAATATAGTCTTTAGCTCCTATAGGTTACTCATGCAAAAAAGGGTAACGAGTAGTTGCAAAGTTTGGAGCTTTTTTTTTTTTTTTTTGGGGGGGGGGGGGAGTGTTTCTTGTCTGGTTTTGTGTCTTTGTCCACTATGAGCTGGGCTAAGATTAAATAGTTGATAGCTATGCTTTGTCATTCCGGAGCTGGAACACACAGAGATGCAGCCTGTATGCAGCATGTGTGTGACAGTCTCTTCCTCAGGTTGTTCAGAGAACTACTGTGTCTACCAAAGGACATGCTATGCAGGAATCTGACACACAGGAATTGATTTTAACACATTATTCAGGATCTTGCCTGTTTTCATCATGCTTTTGTATTACAAGCAAAATCACTTTCTGAAACTATTAAAGGACCTGGCATCAAATAAAGCAGAGCCTGAAATTCCTGCCTGGAGGGTCTATGCTACAGCATTTGTAGACTCAATCAAAAGGCAAAGTTTGCTGAGAGACAGCCAGACTTTTAAACTTCATTTGCTCATGCTGCACCAGAAGCATCCAGCACTAATACAATTCTAGCAAACATAGCAATCATTTGTTCTGCTTGACAAAGGTCACCAGACATCAGCTTGAATCTCCCACTGAAGTCCGTTCACCAAATTCTGCTTTCAGTGGCAGAACCAAAGACTTACTTCACAATGAGCTGGGCCTCATTTTTTATGATGAGCAGTCAGGAACGTTATGCCTTTCTTATACTCTGCAATTTTAAATTTCCAGGGTATAATCCTGAAAACAAGGATTAAATTTAATATGCTTTGAGTTCACATGATCTCATTGCAGGATGAGATGATTCTAGACAGACTATGCACAACTGTATGCTAAAAGTACTCAGAGGCCCAGTGTGTGACAACTCTGCACATAACTTAGCAATTCTGCCTGGAAAGGAGGGTTTGTATAATTTTACTCAAAGAACCTTTTGATTTTAGTCTTAGTCAAAACCCAAAGCAAGTGGCAAACTGAACACTGAAGTAGCCCACTACTTAATGGCAACTCCCCTTAAAACTATTAGATTTTATTCTGGGGCACAAAAAAGGTACACAGTTTTAAATAACCTTAAGTTGGTCTCTTCTACTATAGCAAGGTATCAACTTGCTCTTATGTTGCAGTAGGATTTGCAAGGTAACAGCAAGTTGATACCATATCTAATTCCACAAGAGCAGAGGTATGTGGCTTGTGTGTTTTAATCTATACATGGACATTTCCAACTTTCAAAGGGGAAAATGTGATTTAAGCAGAAGATCGTCTGCCAAATTCCTCAAACAATTACAGATGTTTCTTACATGTCAACCTAAGAAGGCTGACTGCTGAAACCTAGACTTATCCAAACCACTACAATTTCCTCTACAAGCCATTTGTCTCGAGTAGAAGGACAAGAGGAGATCTAGATTTATGGATCACGACACAAACTTATAAATCTTTGCTCTTAGTTTATGATTTAAAAAACATTTAAGTATGGAGTTTGTCAACCAAAGTAGCTTTTGGTCCTTTAATCATGTGTTCCAGCTTAATGGAGCAGAAGCAGCACTTGTGTTTCCCTGCCTTAATGTACGCTTACTGTTTTTGTTTAATGCCAGTATCCGCAGCAAGAAAGCATGTAACCAAACTTGCAGAATACTGGAAATGCAGCTAACTCCACAGCGGGGAATAGCCCAGCTGAGGTACCTTTTCTTCCCAGCCTTAACACTTTTCAAGCCTGTAGGGTTCCCCGCACACCAGAAGGCATTGCTGCTGGCACACCAACTATCGCTTCTCCAACCTCATAAAGACATTGCCTGGCAGGAACAGAATGGCTATTTACAACCCACCTGTCCAACACACAGGGTCTGTAGCGTGTACCAGTGCCACTCAGAATAGAGGATGGGTTTTGGTTTTTCAAACAGCTTGTCTTGATAGTTGTGAAGCAACTGCTCTAATGTTCAGTTTCTTATTCTGGATCAAGTTGCCCCCAAATTACTGTTGTTTGACAATTCCAACATACAGAACCTGTCCTCAGCTTCATATAATTTACCAAGGTTTAACCATTTTGGGTGACTACTCTGAACGTATAATTTTCAATCTCTGTCAAATTATTTTTTCAGCTATTTTTTTAAACAAGCAAAAGAAAAACACTTATTGCCCAATTAAATTCTGGTAACTTAATCTTTGTGATACTAATGGCGATGATGTTTTGGGCCTAAAATTTGGCAGGGTGTTGCCACTGACATTTTTTCAAACCAAAACTTTTAATCATATATTATCCCAATTTTTTAAATAGCTTTAGCTGGTTCAAAACACCATTTTTTCAGTGAATGAGCTATTCAAAATCCTAATCAGGGACCCATTTTACTAGAAGCTGTATAAACACAGCTGTTAGGAAGGGTCTGGTGCAGACTGTAACATAATGGTTTGAATTCTATTTGGAGAAGAACCTCACAGTGGCAACTTAAATATGCCAAACATGCTTCTGTGACCCCAAAAAGAAACGTGTTGTGGTTTGATTTAAAAAAAAGTGAAATTTAATACTCAAATACAAAAAATGGAAGGTGGAACCAGAGCAACCATTATTTAAGTTACGTGTATTTGCACAGAAGAGCAACACCACGTGAGTAAGAGAGGAAGAAGAGTAGCCGAGGAGGAAAGACAGCTCTGAGGACAAAGGAGTGAAAACAACCTGATGCAAAACCAGAGCCAATGAGGCCACCTGAGACCTGCTCTGCCTACCAGAGCACTGCTAGCCCTGGCCATTGAAACAACTAAATAACCACTAATCCTGAAGGGAGGCTTCCAGGATTTAGCAGTAAAATGTGGAGGGCTCTTCAAATTGTATTCTGCTTCAGTCAGGTCATTTTCCTTCAAAACTATTCACCGCTTTCAGGGTCCAGCAGAAATCCAGTGTGGAGCCAAAAACAGATGGAAAAATGTTTAACAACAAGCAGACTGACTCAGTGCCCGGAGAAAGCCCAAATGCAATGATTTGCAAATAAGGCACATGGGGCTACAGGTGGAAAGTACTGAGAGGACTGTTTCAGGTGGTTGCTTCCGCAGGCTCCTCTGGATGCTGCAGAAAAAGATCAAATACTGGTTATACACACTTTCCAGTGGTTTTAGTGAGGGGGGTGGGGAATGGGAAGGTTGGTTAGTTTATTTGCTCAATGCTAAATAGCTCTCAGTTCCAGCTACAGACAGTTATAATCCTAGCAATCATTTTATTGTGTCACAGAAACATGTATTTGAGATAGTTTGGCTTTGATTTATTCAGTATATATAACAGTGGCAAGGAGTTTTCAAAAAGGGTTTGCAGTTGGATTGATAGACATGTAATCATTTTGGAAGGCAAGATGAATCACTCAAACTAGTGGGATAACGCAAAAATACACACTGAATTCTCCTTAGCCAAGGAAACAAAGGAATAAATTATAACCTTCTACCTGTACTTTAAGGTAATACAGAAAAAAAAAAAAAAAAGGACCACAAATTTTGCAAGAGAACTGGCTTCAAAGAATATTTGAATTTCAGATTGAAAGGATTTCTAGGAAAAATGTTTTTTGAATGGATGTGGAATTTGTTTTAAATAACTATGTAGCTTACCTTCTTGCTCGATCTTGAATTCTCATTCCTAGGAGAGAAGAGGAACATATCAGTGTTGTATTGTCAGGCTGAAGCTGGGAGTTGCTGTTAAGAGAATTTGCAAGAATATCTACTTACCCAGCTCTGTGCCTCTCAGGTGAGGAAGGTCCCTATAATTTTCATTCTTTTGATCATCTTCAAAAAAAAAAAAAAAAGAAAAAAGAAAAAAGGGGGCTGCATCTCTGATCACAAATGCTGGTGTCACCCAACTTGAACAATCAGTGTTGGCTGCTGCAGTTGAAATTGGCTATGGCAAAGCAAATCACGTTGCATAGCAGATGACTTAAATCTATTGTCAGTTCCACCTGTACTATACAAAAAGAGGGCAACGTTCATTCAATAACCAGGTTAGGTTGCTTGAGTTTTTCTTTGGGTATTTCTGTTTGTTTCTTAAACTACCAGTTCTGGACAATTTTGTACAGAATAAATAGTTCCCTTCAAAAGTCCCATTATAGACTATGGATTCTTCCCCAAAAATTCTACTTCCACTAAAATTTGCAGTCTTCTCTTGGACTTTCCTTGCTGGCAAGGCAACACATCATTGCCTATTCTTTGGATCATTCTCGCTTCCTTGTTTATAAGAAGCGGTCTGGCCTTCCTAATAGATTGCACCTGTGAGAGATTTGCCCAAACAGCAAAATCACTCCCAGGGAAATAGTTTTTAACCACATTCCTTAATAATGATCTCTGGGATGTACTGCCTGGACTGTGGATTTTAGCATGTTGCTGACTGACAAAATCTTTCTGTGGAATGGAGCCTTTAGTCTCATTATGAGGATCCTTCTTGCTGGGATTGATCTTGATGCTCATTTTCTTTATGCAGAGATTGCTAATTTGGAGAGGGACATCAGGACAGCCAAGGGGAACACCAGGGGTCAAATCAAGGACAGGAGACAGGCCACTTGGTAGGGTAACTACAGATCCCCGTATTTTGCTACAGTATATGATTTGTACACCATGCATTGCATTAAGAAATAAGACACAAAAGCCACAAACTGTGTATTGTGTTCAATTCTGGCAACCTAAGTGGGCTACAAAGTCCAAGGCCATTAGGAGGAAGCCTATACCCTATGCTTGACATATGTTTGTTCTTATACAGCCTCTCTGCGTAATTTTACCCATACACTCCAGTGTTTGCATGGCTCACTTTTCAGAGTTCAGTTTTGGAAGGTACTAACAATCCTGACAGAGGATATCTGATTTCTGTCAAAACACTTATCCAGATTCTCTGACAGGACACAGGACAAGTTCATTCCAGGCATAAACTGACTACAGGAAAGTTTGAAGAGTTTATTTTGCAGCTTTACTAAGAAGATATTGATGAATTTCTGATGCCTTATCACATCTCTTCCACTGCCATGTGGCTGATGTTACTTTGGACCTTTAAGCAAAAAAAAGTTTCAACTGCATTAAAAAGTATGAACGAAGAAATTATTTTTGGTGACCTTAGAGGATTGCTTACATGTCAACTAAATGTCTATAATTACTGATAAGTTCTTATCAGAGGTTGAACTTAATTTTTCTGTTGATTATCCAAAGCCTTGGAGACTACTTAACGTAGTGTTTATTACAGCTACTGACATATATCAGTTTTCTTGAGCCTATAAGGAAATCCTTCTAGGATAGGTGTTGAGTTGGTCAGAAGTGTTTGCTTCACAGTTCTGGAAGCTGAGGACTTCTGCCTTCCCCAGTGCAGTAAAATACAGATCTAAGTTCAAGTTTCTATACTTGCTGTGACAATAGACATTTGTCCTTTCTGTATAATTTTTCTTGCTAGAAGAGTCTTTGCATGCATTCTCTCTCTCTGCTGGGATTATTAAGCTGCTACCTAGCTTTACAGACAACAATATGAGCAAAATTCAAGCCAGTAGTTTAGATATGATGAGACTGCTTTGCTAACAAGATTATTCGGGAGGGTAATGAAGATGTTTGTTCCAGTCTCCACCAGTTAAGAGTAAGTTAAAAGCTTGGAAGCTTCTGTGACGCTCAGCCACTGACAGCACACCCAAAAGTATTAGGGGTGTACGGGCCTTTACAACATAATACCATAAGTGGAAAAGTAAGACCATGTGGCCACAGAAGAGTACCTTGCCATTGTCATAAACTGAGCAGAATCTAGTTTGTTTGATTCTTTAAAGAATTGACCTAAGGAATTAGCTAAATGACTAAGTTATATTATCTCCTGAAGTACAAGAATGAAATTACAGTTGTGACACAGACTGTGTCAAGTTTTGATTTTTCCTTCATTTAAATTCTCTTGCCAAATTTTAATTAAAACATAGTTTACGTTGCACTAATCTTTTTTTCATAGTAGCAGAATACAAAAATAAATGTAAATCACCTCATAGTTCTTAAAATGATGTTAAGCTGGAGCTTAAAAACTTCTCATGTACACCTTGTGACTGATCTTATATTTTGATTTAATTAACAGCAAAGTTATTTTTGGAGAAGTAAATGTTCATTTCCAAATTAAGGAGAAGAAAAGGTTGCTACTAAACAAGCTGCTCTTCTCAGTAATCAAATTTTCCCCATCAAAACTAAAGAATGACCCTTGAATGAATGACCTCTTACATCAAGACTCCAGCAATAACCAGAGATAAACTGACCATTGTCACAACACAGAAAGTGGCAAGTCTCAAGACTTGTCAGATCTGTTTTGCAAAGTGCCTCTGCTGTCCCCATTTCCCATGAACAAATTATTTACCACCCTGTTTCACAAACAGAAAAGGGATGCACTGAGGATTCACTATTAAAAAACTTATCAAGTATGAAGGTAATAGGAATAAATCTACCTTAAAATGTTTGTAGGCTAGCTCCCACAGCTGGGATTTATGCTTTTATGCTGAAAGACCTTGGTTCAAACCCACAAACTCTTCTGGGGTCACTGCATAAGTACTTTAAGTTTTCGCAAGGAAAGATAAATAAAAGATTAGGTTCAATGGTCTGTTCTCCTTAATAAACAACAGTAATAAGAATCTATGAATCATTCTCCCCTTCCTGAGTCAAGCTTCCCAGAATCATTCCAAATTTCCCACCCTCCAGCCTTATTCTAATAGAAATCCCTGGTAAAGTAAAATAAGGAAACTCGGTGCTTGTTTGTAAGAAGTATTCCCTCCCACACAGCAAGTGTTTTTCCACCGTTGGAAAAAACACTACTTTGCTTCCCTAAATGGGGAACTGCATTAAATAGATATCCCTCTTTCTGAATAGGCAGAGGTATGAATTCCTCTTGTTTCAGGGGAGAAGGGCAGCCTCCTAGTGCAATAACAGAGCCTGACACAGCAGGTGGAGAACATCGTCTATTCACAACTAATGATTACCCCAGGTATTTCGTGACAGAAGTGCTGGAGCTGTGCAGCACTCTGCAAGGTAATTGTGCAGGCCCAATTCCCTGCTAAGTCTGTTCCATGCAAGCGTACACAGTCGATCTCCTGGGAAACCTTTTTCTGCCTTGGTTCTGCTAGCATTTGAAAATCCTAGTGGAGTATTTGACCCAGCTTTAACATAATCAGATAAATCAGGTAAAAATGTAGAAAATTGTTACCAGCAAATTATTAATTTCAGCCTGTTCTCTGGCAGAAGACTAGGCAGACACAAAAATAAATTTTTATAAGACTGACAATGTCAGGGAAAAACACCCCCAAACGATGAGAGAGGAACTGGAGTCAAAAAGGCAAACACATGGTAGAGAATCAGAAAATCCTCTGTTGGGTTCCAACTCCTGAGTTAACAGTATATTCTGACGCACAATGGGGAGAGACAACATTGAGACAATCCGGTTGTTCCCTTTATGAGATGGAAAAAATCGCTTACCCTTGCTCAACCTTTTACAATAATCACATGAGGAATCACTCCAGTCCATCATACAAGGAGTCAGGACACCCACCCAGCTAGGCTGCACGTGGCAGGTTTTCCCCACCACTGGTCTGCCTCTTCTTTGCCCAAAAGGGTCAGTCCATAACATTACAGCTCACTATCAAGCTCTTCTAGGGAGTGCAATGGATTTATAAGGCACATACTGTCGTACCTCCAAAACCACCTGCAGGACTCTGTGACTTGAGGGAAGTGGAGGGGAGAAAGGTTATCTTCTGACAGTAGAAAAGAAATGCAAACTTTAATTGCCATATAGCTGGTGCCTAGCACATGTGAGCAGTGAAGATAAGGAAAATACCTATAGCATTTCAAATTGGGTTTTAAAGGGCTTAATCCATTTCTAATTAAGTCACCAGAAGTAGTGAATTGACACTCGGGCTAAATGTATGTATGCAAAAACAGCTGAGAAGAGAAGCAGGGTAACTCATCTCAGCACAAGTTAGATTACTTCTGCAATCTATAACTAATCTTTGGGCAACACTAACAGTGCCAAAACTCCACGTGGCCACTTTGAACTGGAAAAGAAGCCAAAAACTGAGGACAGCCGTCCAAAGGGACCACAAAAGCAGATTCCAGCAGCTTGCTTATGGGCTCTATTCACACTGCTTAACTCTACACAATGCTGCCTGGCAGCGCTTGCCTGACCAAATTAACAGCGTGTCCCTAATGAGCCTGCCTGACAGTTCAGTATGTTGCCACTAACCAAGCAGTTGATGAGACTTCACAGTCCTCTCCCCACTGCCTGCCCAGATGACAGACTTGCCCCTCTCACTCACTGCCATTTCCTTAAGGACAGATTAGTGACCTGTCACAGATGCCTGTGATTTCCTTTTTTTTAAATGGCATTTTCAGTTTTCAGATGAACTACAGCCTTAAGCCAAGGGGCAGGGAAGGGGAAAGTTCCCAAATCCTCCTAGATTTGCAAAAATTACTTCTGTCTAAAGAATTGGGCTTAATAAAAAGGTACAGAAGGGGAATACCACAGCACTGATCTTGACTCAGACACTGCTCATCTAGCAGCTGTACAGGACTCTGTGGCAGCTATATAACATTATGTCCTGATTCAGGAGTGGAACAACACTGTCACTTGGTCTGATATTTTTTACAAGGACCTCCATCCCTCCACCCAGTCCAGTTCCCATCTCCAATGTCAGATACTAAAAATAAGAGCCATCTTACACACATTCCCAACAGAAAAGTAAGTGATTGGTGGGTTTGGGCCCTCTTAACCTTGAATTTTTTGATGGACACATGATTCAAGATGGGCTAGCACCACAATATTGAACTTCAGATTTGAACTGTAAAGAGGCTTGGATAGAGTTGTTCGGTATATTTAATTACAAAGTTTAGTCTCTTGATATATGGTACAATGCGGATTCAGAATTCTGTGGTCTACTTCTATTCACCTCTTTCCTCATTAGTGTGCGTTCAAGACCTCTTACAGGCAAAATTTTCACGAAAACAGAACAATCAGCCTAAATGACACTTCAAGATCAACTCTTCCCGATCTCCCTAAATGTGTACAATGCAAATGCAGCATGGGAAGCCTTCTTCCATAAATTAGAATTCAGCTAGGCTGATCTCTAAAGCAGTTCAGATACAGAGTGTAACCCTGAGGCTTTTACTAGGCTTCATCCTAAAGTTGGCTTTTCCACTGAAAGATGAAGTGTTATGATATTGCACTGCAAATTCAAAAGCAGGATACAGGTTATAAGATACCCATTCAAAGTGCCTGCAAGAATCAAACGTAAAAAATACCGAGCACATTGCTGCTTTCAGAGATACGAAAAACGATGATGATATTTGTTCTATGTTAGATTAAAATCTTCCAATATCAGGTCAGCAACCACAAGACTTGTGAATTCTGTAATGACACTTTATTCAGCCTCTACACTTGGGAAGGCAATTGCCATAGGAAGGAGATCCTCAGCTACCCCAAACTGCAGCATCTTTAATCTCGATTAGTTTAGCTGCTTTCCAGCCTACGGTTCTTTCATGATTTTTCAAGCACAGACAGGAGGAAAGTGCACACTTTCAAGTAAGATGGAAAACAAAATAGCTCACTGAAATACATAGTGATCCTTGATCATCAAAATCCTTCAAAATAGGGCCTGCACATCTGCCTGAAACATAGGCTTCAATACTTCAGAGCAAGAGTTACCAGCTCTATGGTCTTAGTTTTCCAAGATGATAACAATTGCTCTTCCAAACCACGACTGTCTTTCATTTTCAGATCCTTGTTTCATCTCACTAACAAAGCAAGTGTTAGTTAAGGAGCCTAGAGGATGTCATGTACAATAGGTAAGTAGTCTCATGGAGCTATTTTACATTTTAAAAGGCAGTTGTATTATTACAGGTCTAAATGTTTTATGACTTCCATTAAAAAAAAAAAGTTACTCAACATTTTTAACTGTTAACACTATAAAAAAAAATCTAATTTTCACATCGGATATTTTTTGTTAATTTTCCTTCAGCAGCAAGTTTCAAAATTAATTTGCAGTTCCATTCTGGGTAGATAAAATTCTGAACAGAAGACATTTCCCAATTTGCCCCAACACTTACAAAACTGTGACAACAGCAAAGCATGCTACTTGCTTTGTCCAAATGATCCTTCTTTTCAGCTTTTTTGCACACTTATTTAAGATGCTGTGAGGATACCTGCATAGAAAAAGAAAATCTAATACATAAATCCTAAGTAATACCAGAAACAAGAAAATATTCCTTCAAGGTAGAGCTCTTAAAAAACCCCACCCAACAAACCCTTTCAGTTTCACTCATACAGGAGCTTTCTAAAAAATAAATATTACTAAAGAATCTTATCCCTTATAAATTTTTCTGCAATTAAAGCAGAACAATAAAAAAACAACCAAACAAAAAAGCCCTCTAAAACACTTTTGTGACCCTCCTGCACTGCTAGTTCTGCACAGGTAGGACTGCAAACTAAGGAAGTCCATGAAGGCAGCAGTACACATGGGTTTCAATTGGTTTTGAAAGCTTAACTGCTTTTCTACCAAACAAAAAAGCACCCTTTTTTGCTTAAGCCAACTAAACAGTAGGTTTTTTTCACACAAGCTCAGATAGCTTACAATAATGTTAATTTGAGTTTTATTTTTAAAAGTTAATTTCTCATCCCTATTGGGGGGGGGGGGGGGGGGCAAAAGAAACCTCCAAAACATAGATAATATTAGTAACAAAGATATTTGGATTCTGGTTTCTCTGAGATTGGCAAAAATGTACGTGAGGCAGTAACCTAATCTCACTCTTGCTGGTTTAACTACATTGCTCAGTCTTGTTTTCTTCATCTTGCAGAGCAAGATGATATGGGAGGAGATGCAGATTTTTATCCCAGTCTGCTACCGTAAACTTTAGACCAGAAAGAAGTGCTACAGCAAAGAGAGAGACCAGATATACCCCATACAACACAACCCACCACCACACAAAATGAAACCTTAAGACTTAAGTAGGAAATTCAGATAGAAAGACTGGTTTAGCTCATCCGGTTTGTGTTCAGAGCAAAGCTTGCTTTAATTCCTGTCCACTTTACTAATTATTCCAGTGTACGTCTGTGCTTAGTGTTGCTAATCAGAGTATGCAAGAAACAATACCCTCTCCGTACTTAGAGCCAAATTTAGAGGTCTGCTGTCCCGTTCATAAAGTTTAGTGTTTCTATGAATAAGTGCAATTAAGCCCTGGAGAATATTCAGACTTCAGGACATAATTCCTACGCAGAGCCTTTGAAGCAAGACTTTCAGCATCTTTCCTCCACGAGACAAACGAATTCCAGTGACATGGCATCGTATTTTTTTTCCCTTTAACCTGAGATAGCTTAAAATGGAACATTGTTCTTGAGCAGGAACCAGCTCTTCCTCTAGGTATTTTGTCTATAATGTCTTGGAATTTATCCAGATCCAACATAAGAAAGCATCCAGAAATAAAACTAGGAAAAGAGAATATGAGCAGCCCCAGGCGAAAATGAATAGCACCTTATCCTTGTTTTTTAAAATTCATCCCATGTACCGCCAAACTGCTGGAAAACCTCTTCCTTCCCAAGCCCTGACTTCTCCCTGTCTCATCACAGGTTCCCATTCAAGGCCAGTGACTCAACACCTCAACAGGGAAAACGGTCCAGGCTGAAATTTATACCCAACAGGATGGGAGAATGTTAAGCTCATTGCAAGGAGGAAGGAAGGAAAATCCATTAGTAGTCAGAAAGGAAGCACATTTCAATAAGGCTCTTTTGTCTTTAGAAAAGGGAAAGCACGCTACACAGTTGTGCTTACATAGGCTCCTTGCTTGGAAAATCTTTAATTTCTGCAAAAACAACGCAAAAGAAGAAAAATTACTAAACTGCTTGAGAAAAGAAACCTCCTAAATAACAATAACACAGATCTGTTCTGGAAGACATCTAAATATTTGCACCTTTCAAGCAAACAGGAGGACTCAAGGACTGTAGGTGCCAGATAAACAATATGCACTGACTAATTTTTAAAGTGTAGCACTTGAACAATGACTGAACATCAGACTAGCTCTGCATGAGTGGTTGGGCAGAGACCTGGGACACTGCTTGGCTGCTGGACCCTCTTTTCTTTTCTATCTCAAGAAGAACATAAGAAACATGACCCCAGGGCACCTCAGAGGTTTCTCTGGCTGCCTCTGAGACCCCACCAAGTTACAAGACCTCTTCATCATTTAACTGTCCAGCCTGAAATGGAGAACTCAGCAGGGAGACAGAGCAATTAGGTGCTTCTAGAAAGGATATAAGGGTAAGCTCACCACAACAGGACCCACAGCATACTTTAGAAACGTAAGACTTAGGAACATAATGAGTCTTTGATGCATTCCTCCTCTTCTACTACAGTGAGCAGATCTTGGGAACAGGGAAGCATCCATCACTGGGAGCTGGGAGTAACACCAGGCAAGTTCCTCTCCAAAATGGCATCTCCACGAGCAGCATGAGCTGTGAGACCATCCATCCACTGGCACTGAGCAGTGGCCCCGTGCAGAACAGCAGCACTGTGCTGACATCCCTGCTTGCAGCACACGCCTGCGTAGTTTTTCCATAGAAGTCGCAGCACCTTCTGCAGCTGTGCCCGTCCATCTGTTTCCTGCTTTTGGTGAAAACTCAGCAGCTTGGCTAGACTGGATTTGAGCCTTAACAGGCTTTTTTTTTTTTTTTCCCTCCAACCCTCTCCATTGGAAATTAGATGCTCAAGCACAGCTATCTCTCAAGATCACAGTAGGCAAAGTATTATGGGTTATCATATTAACTCCCTTCCATCTGATGACTCCAAGAATAGGAGCATTATGTACCTATCACAGCCTATCCACGCTGAACAAAAGCCGCAGTACTTTTATGCTTTCATTCACAAGTTTAAGCCAAGAAGAACAAGTCCAAAGCACCCCCGACTCAAGCAGTCCTACACCACCCAACGGTGGGTGGCACCAGCTCAAGACCAGAACACCTTTGTGTGTACTGCAAATGTGGCTTGGCCACTGTTCACGCCACTGCACATAACGTGCTCTTCAGAAAAGGGCCAAACAATAGAAGATTTGTGAGATAATGTAGTGGAGCAGACCTGAATACTTCAACATTTTGAAAAATGCAAGGGCCCGACGAGGCGAGCAGAGGCACACACTGAACAAAACCTTTTCAGAGGCAGACTGAAGCCTGCCCACATGTTACCAGCTACTGGCCTCCATGACAAGCGTGAACTGAGGCTCAATTGTGTAATGCCGATCAGAGGCTTTCACCAGAAGTCTGGCAAACTGAAAAGCTCTCTCTATAAGTTTCCAGTAGTGGGGCTGTTGGCGGGAAGCACAGTTCATATGACCCCCCGCACCCTCCTCAGGAACAATGTCTTCAGGAAGAAAAGCAACAGCCTAAAAATGCAATGAAGGGTGGGGATCAGCACTCCCGTGATAGCAAAACAGTTCCTAATAACATCTGGTGCCCCTTTGCTTTTCTGGAGGAGGCTTCTCCTTTGCATATTTCAGCTCTCCACTTTAGCTGAAGAGTTTTTGGCTACAAAAGGTGTTGTCAACTTATTTAGCCTTATTCCAATAATTATTTACATTAGAGTCCATTCTCCTTCAATTATGCCCAATATATATTACTGCTTTAGCTCAGAAAAGCAAATTCTCTTCCCAGACCTATGCTGAATAGCTGGCTCTGGTGTGGGACTGCTGCCCAGGACCTGCTGGTGACAAAGGAGCCACATGCTTGTCTGAGCAGACTATCCCTCCCAACCTGGTAACCAGCACAGCTTCTCCATGGAGACATCGGTGGGCTGGATCTTCTGGCTCCACCACACAAGAAGCCAAACACTGGCAGACCCAGCCCCGGCACCAGCCATACTGCTGGGGCTCTCTCTGCAACATGCTCTATGATCCTTGCTTGACACTGTGCAAAAAAAAAGACACTACTGCTGATTTAAGAGCACTCTAGACTGCAGCCGTAGGAAGCAGGGAGAATATTTTGGCCAAGCATCTCATCTGGCTTGTTCCAACACTCCTCTTCAGGCAACTGCTACTGGCTACAGTCAAAGACAGGATATAGGGCTAGACGGACACAGTACAGCTGAAGTAATAGTTACAAGAAAAGCACTGTAAGAGGAAGTACAAATCAACACAGATTAATTTTTTTAGGTGTCATACTGGGAATAATTTGGCCTGCAGAATTTTGGCAACAAGGGTAGAGGCTGAGCATGCTGCGACTTTCAGATCTGCATGCCTGACAGCTGCTCAGCTGAAAAGCAATTCTCATGAAGAGCCTCATGAGGCTATGGGTTTCTCTCTGGTCATTCAGTATGAAATAGTCTATTCAGAAGTAAAACTGTTTTCAAGTTAAAGCAGGGGTTTTTAATTGAAAATTATTTTTAAACCTAATGCTTTTTGGCTTGAAGCCGTAAGTAGACAAAGTTCCATTTATATTTATAGATCAGATTACCTCCTCACCATTCACACATCCATCTGTTTAAAAGGTGCACTTTTCATTTATACCTTCTTAGGGGAAAAAAACCAACAAAACAAACCCCAAACAAATCCCAAACCTTTTAATTTCTCCAAAGCCTTTCAATGACTATAACTGAAATTAACAGCACCCACTTGCGTATGACTTCATTTCATTGCTATTTGGCATATAAGCCTCCACTCTGTGATCACATTAACTTAGATGACAGCAAAAAGTAAGGAATTAAACAGAAATCTCAAGAAATATGACTAAACCTGGGGTGGGTTTGGGCCATCTGATTCTGAATGGATTGGAAACTGAGCTCACGCCTGCAGCCGCTACCTGCCAACACACTGCCTGTGTGCATGCTTCCCACGCTCCCACAGCTCCCCTTCTGCCACGGGTTAACACCACATCACAGGTTGTAAAATCCAAACTATGAAACAAGGAACAGGCCAACACACTGCTTTACAACAAATAGCTGCTTTTAACAAACATTAGTTTGGATGCAGCTACATAGGTGAGTTTTAAGTTTGTTTTTAAGTAAAAGCTTGTCACCTCGATACAACAGCCTTAGAGACAGATATATAACACAGAAAATGTTTGGATAATTCTCTATTCAGGCATACTCACAAACAAGAATAGCTTATCAGTATCTCTTCACACAATCCTTCCCCTTTGCAGTTATCTCAAGATAGTTGCTGAATCTGGAGAAATTCAAATTTTAGTGTCTGCTGCTATAATAAGTAAGAGGGAACCATGTCTGAAATGGAGATGTTGATTTTCAAAACCATTCATACTTTGGCCAAGATTTTCGAAGTGGCAATATAAATGCTGGCCCAAATGTCCCCCTGCTGCCCCGGTTTCAGCCCTGGAGCGTAAGCCCTGGTACACCCACCTGGAGCAGAATGGCTGTGTACTGAATACACAAGAGAAAGTTATCTACTAAAGCTCCTCCTAGAGCTACTGTTGTTCCCCCTTACCCAGTCAGATTTAAAAAATAACACTGTTATAAAGAAAAATATTTACTTAATGCTGAAATCTTCTCAAAAAAGATTGTTCTGGAAAGACAAGTAACGACAATGCATTGATCACTGCGAGCAAATGACTGTTTTCCAAAGATGGCCCTGGAAACCACACCTGCAGCTCTCAGCACACCTGCCAGCGGGTCGCAGATGCTTAGTCACCTCCTCAACAGAGCAAACAAACCATCAGCCACGTCTATGCCTGCAAGTGATTTCATTTGCAAAGTTACAGATGTGCCTACTCAAAAGCATGCTATAAAGGCAGCTCCTCAGAACATTAAGCCCCTTTACACCTTCTAAATAATTGCAGCTGCCTGTACAGCAGGGATGTTACTTGTCATCCCATCCTTAGGGATTACAGCTGAATTACTTTGCTGCATATTCTCCTCCACCCAAATATTCAAAA
The DNA here is from genome assembly GCF_000737465.1 of Haliaeetus leucocephalus. NCBI lineage: Eukaryota > Metazoa > Chordata > Aves > Accipitriformes > Accipitridae > Haliaeetus > Haliaeetus leucocephalus. Next base: position 1,837,295 of record NW_010973238.1, on the reverse strand, counting down.
ATCACACTGACTGCTTGTCTGTGCAGGAAGTAAGAGTTTCAGCCCTATCAAAGGGGCGGAAAAATCCAAGCGGTGTCTACAGTGAACATACATTACAGCTCCTCTAACATCCCTCCCCCCACATCGTGCTGTGTGATTTCAATGTCAGCACTATTGTAGTTCAGCCAGACTGCCAAAGCCTACTTAAAAACTGAGCAACAGAGATTAGAGATGGAGTGGCTCAAAAATGAAGTTAAGCAAAACCTTTATGCATTTATCATAAAAGGATAGGCTTCATAGTCCATGAGGATATTATTTGGAAAACAATCTGCAACTGTGATGAATTTCCTTAAGCTTCTGCAAGCACAGGTCTGTACAAAATGGGATTAATTCAAAACCTTATCAGCAAAAATTCATATGGCCCAATTCATGGATCCTGCTTTACAGGGTTAAAATTTAAGCTATCTGGCGTACTATGGAGGAAAAAATTGTTTTTATAACCACACTTATGATTCTCAGAGCACAATTCTGCCCTTGAGCAAGTTTGCTATTTCATTGTTAATAATGAAACCCTAAAGAAAAACCTCAAAGGAACTAAAAGGAAGAAAAAGAAATCTCGAACTGTTTTTTGTATTTATCTGTTCTGCTGACATTCCCATTTCCCCAAAATAAATATTTATTACACTCCTTAAGCAAAAGGAGATTTAATCCATGGTTCAATTTTGAAGTAATATTGAGCACACTATGGATTTTAGTTCCATCCTCCTTTTCTAGCAGTACAAGCTGTAAGTGGAAACACCCTGAACAAGTGCTTCTTTTGTTGCTGGTGTAGCAAATAAAAGCTTGGGCATCTTGGGAGAATTTTTTCAAGTGCAGTGGGCCACATGCCTATCTCTACGGTGATATGACAGCAACTGCCTCTCCCATCACTCACAGAGGCAGATACATGAAGAAGCAGCATGCTCATGGGCCATCAATTGGATTAATCCCGCTGTGAGCAGATGGCTCTTCCTCGCCCTTACAGCATGGCTACTTCAATAAAGACATCATAATGGATATTTTAAGTTATCAGAAGCTCCATCAGAAGCATGTAAAGGGTGTCGACTGCATACCAGCTGGCTTCAGGAAGTGATTTTCGATGTGAGTTTGCACTATTTTGATTTCAGAACAGCCTTTTCCAATTCTGCTGAAGGCTAGCAAGATTAGTAAAGACAGATTAAGATTAGTAAAGATGGATTTATGCAAAACTAAAATAGACCTGATTTTAAACTCCATGCAGATCTTCCCTCAGTGTAACAGATTCTTCTTTTACAATTACAATTTAGTGATATAAATTTGCAAAGAGGCAAGCCCTTGAATATTTTGGAGCCTCTTCAGTATTATCTTCCAAGCAGAAAAAAGCCATCTCATCTAATCAATTCTGCTTCTCCTCCCAAACCCTCAAAGTGTGTGTGTGTGTGTGATGTTAACAGTGAGGTCCCCTTCCCAAGACACTGGGTCCTGGGAAGCTACTGCAACAGTTGCTAAACTTGAGAATCTAAAGCAAGAGATCAAGCTGAAATCTGCAGTAGCCCCAGTTTAATTTTTGACTAGGAGGCCAGGCCAGTTTCTCCACTTGTCAAGGAGTTCCAAGATTTAAGAAATGCATGTTAACTTTAGCTAAGCTGTGATGAGCATTCCTATCTGGAAACATTTATTAACATCTCTTTTCACTGAACATAAGAAGAAACTACAATTGTGAATCAAAGTATAAACAATGACATCAAGGACAAACACTGCCTTTACCAGAGTTTCTGACCTCTGACCAGCCCTTGGAAGACAGAAGCACATTACAAGAGTCACTGATGTCTTGATGGAAGCCAGCAGTCTGTGATCTATTTGAAACACCTTCCTCACACAACACATACTGTATTGTCTCCATATTTTCCAGTCTGTTTACAGTTTTTAACAGCATCAACTGATACTCAGCCTGTAATGAGTTCATTTTTAAAGGTAAATCTCACAATGCAGGATAAATGGGATGCAATTCTCCATGGCACCCAGAAGAAATGACTGCTAACCTCACACTAACACTTAAAAGTAGAACAGCCTTGGCAACTATAGCCTTGTTTGTCCACAGTCAATGTCAGACTGAAACTGAAAAATTTGCATAGGTTTCTATTAAAGGACAGGAATGCAACTAATGGCAATCTCAAGGGGTTTATGATACTGATATTCCGTCCTGGTTTTGGCTGGGATAGAGTTAATTTTCTTTCTAGTAGCTGGTATATTGCTATGTTTTGGATTCAGCAGGAGAATAATGTTGATAACACACTGATGTTTTCAGTTACTGCTAAGTAGTATTTATACTAAGTGAAGGATTTTTCAGCTTCTCATGGCCAGCCAGCAAGAAGGCTGGAGGGGCACAAGAAGTTGGGAGGGGACACAGCCAGGACACCTGACCCCAACCGGCCAAAGGGGTATTCCATACCATGTGATGTCATGCCCAGCATATAAACTGGGGGGAGTTGGCCTGGGGGGGATCGCTGCTTGGGAACTAACTGGGTATCGGTCAGCGACTGTGTGCATCACTTGTTTTGTATATTCCAACTCTTTTATTATTGTTGTTGTCATTTTTTTATTATTATTATCATCATCATTATTATTTTCTTCCTTTCTGTCCTATTAAACTGTCTTTATCTCAACCCACTAGTTTTACTTTTTTCTTTATTCTCTCCCCCATCCCACCGGGTGCTGCGGAGGGAGCGAGTGGCTGCATGGTGCTTAGTTGCTGGCTGGGGTTAAACCATGACATATTCAAACAAACCTTATTTCAGAATTTGAAATCACTGGTTTGGGTGGTAGAGCTAGTTGAGTAGTTAAGATTTTCAAGGCATATGACTTATACCACAAGATATTCTGACTACAAATTTGGCTCGTGTCAATAAAGCACATGTTAAACGAATTAAGGGTTGGCCAACTGACAGATCTCAAAGTAGCTGACAGCATAAAGTCACTGGGGAATGGAATTGCTTTAGTTTGGTTTTGCATTAATCAGAGCTAGCCAGATGCTCATCCAGATCCATAAAAATGCTGAAATCTAGATATAACAAATTCTTTGGAAAAAATGTTCTGCTAACACATAGATTGGCAGAATGATATACAAACCAAAAAGACAAAGACAACCAAAAGTGCGCATACATTCACTTGACATCAGTTAAAGTAAGCGAAGCCAGAGGCAGAGCTACACCTATGATAACACAGAGCACAGGCAATAGCTACAGAATAGAGGATGACTCTTGACGAACTTCAGCATCCTGGCAGGTAATTGTCACTGCCACAAGAAAATGAATAAATGGCTAACACAGCCTGCAGCTATCTGAAACAAGGGAGCAGGAAGTCAGCAAGTGATTCTGTGGCACCACTGCTGTATTAAATTCAATTTTGGGTATTCAAATTTTTGAATTTGTATTGGAAGATTGAAGGTGGCAGAAAAGAAGCCACCATGAAAAGAATTTGAGGGTTAAAAAAAAAAGTTTCTGTAAGAGATTTTAAACACTCTATCTGTTGGGAAGAGACAATTATGAACACCAAAGAGTAATCCCTACATATATCCTAAAAGACTCTTTACCTAGTAGGGAAGGCACAGTAGGTCTCAATACCACAAACGGTCGCACAGTTCAAGCAAGACAAATTACAAATATGGTAGAAGTTTAGTGGTGAGAACCACTAGTTACTGGAACAAAACTGAAGAAGCAAGACAGAAAATCCTTCACTTGGTGTCATTAGATCAAAGCTCTAAGCTTTTCAGAAAACTGTACTTTAAACAATAAGATACTGAGTTCCTTGCAATGATAAAAGGTAATGCCCACGGGTTACAGGTGGTGAAACAAGATGACTACTGGTTCCTTCTAGCTGAAACTTTTTTGCATCTGAGCCTGATCCTACAAATACTTTCAGGTATACTTACAGGCATGCAGGCCTCTATCATTATACTAAGGGTATAGAGATGATGTAAACATTAAACTGAGTTATTTTAATATTAAAGTTGAGAGTGGAGAGAAAAAAGAAAGTCAATCAAGGCTAAGACGATGAGATGGACAGAAGAAACATTAAGTAAATTAATATTGACATTTTCTAGCCAAAATTAGCACATGGGAATCACTGAATCAATATTACAATCTCCCCTGAACATTATAGGAAAAAAAAGGGATAAAAGCTATTTTGGTACTGTGTCATATTTACATAATCTTGCAGTCATTCCCTTAAACGCTTATCACACTAAACATTTAAACATGAAGTTAAATAGCTACATGTTTTCCAAATTTTACATGCATTTGGAAAGCTTCCTGTACCTCTTAATTATGACTTTGCTCTATTCACTGTATGCCTACAATTAGGTACTGAAACAAGAAAGAATGAAACGGGAAGGGAAGCAAAAGCCACACAGAAGAAAAACAGCAGAACTACCTGCAGTCATTCAAAAAACAAAACAAGGCAACTTTTATGTTTAGACTACTTGGCCTCAGATTTCCATTATGAAGTTTCAATTCATAATTCAGGAGCCAACATAAGTAGTCAGGTTTTGTTTGCCTATGAGCTAATTCCTAGCCTTTTCTTGGATTACATCCAAACTCTAAAAAGGGCAAAAAGGCCATCTCTAAGAAGGGCAAAAGGATATTTATTCTATTCAGGAGCTTTCAAGACCTGTCAGTATCAGAGATCATCGTACGTTCCTTGTGCAAGGCCCATTCAATATGGTCCCTTAAGAAGTAATGGAAAAGTTTAAGGCCTAAGCTTCCTAAATTGGAACATTTAGAAAGGAAAAAAAATTGAAAGTTTAATTGAGAGATTATTCCACTCATATCTGCCCTGGATATTCAGATGCAAAACACTGCTTCCCTGCATTTCCTTATTAAATCAGAAGTGGACTCAGCATCCAGTTAAAAACAGATGCACTAAGATTATTTCCATTTTTTTACTGCTAGCAAAGCTTTAATGTCAAAAGCTGAATGACCCTGTATGTATGTCTGTGCAAGCATTTTTAGGATCAAGCTTTTTAAATTCAGAGATGTTAAAGTCAGGAAACTTTAGAAATTCAAATTAATCAAGAAGGGAGGAGGGGCAGTGAACCAATAAAACAGCAAACTCAGAAAGAATTTACTGGTGAAAACATTGTTATTCATAACACCAAGCTTAAGTTCTTTATTTGCAATTTCAGATATTAAAAATGGTCACATTTGCACCAGTGACATCTAGAGACCCCCTTAGATATTAGAGAGATGGTAGATTTAATCGTTTACAGTCCTAAACTTTGTATACATTAAGTCCCGATCCAGCCTTTTTCACATCCAGTCATGCCTTTCAAATAAAAAACAGAATCTCTGGCTAAGACACAGATTGTTTTGCAAAGTTAAAGATAAGAACAAACATTTTGTTTCAAAGGTGCTGTGTTATGAACCTCCAATACATTTCTCTGCACAGTTTCCAGTTCTCATTCAAAATACAAGTGTGATTGAGTAGCCCTCATTTCCACAGATACTCTTTGATACATGAACATGATAGAGGAAGAAAACATTTGCCAAAGCTGCTTGCCTGAACAAGTACAAGGGTAAGTGGTGTGTGGCAGGCAAGAACGATGTGCAACCATCAGTCCTTTGGTAAAGGGAGGCAACATGAATACTTTGCTCAGAAATTGCAGTCCTCCTCCTTGGCCCATGTAGGAGGCATTACAGCAGTCCAGTCACGCAGGACTCTCCTTCTTCCCCTCCTCTGCTTCAAAGGGAAAGGATTTTCAAAATTCTTGAGAAAATAACATTTGTATCATATCAGAGCACAAGTTCAACAAGCTCAGCCTCCTGCCTCTGACAGTGGCCAACAGCAGATGCTTAGGAAAAAAACCCATAAGAACTACTCATTCATCACATCTTATCTATTCTAGCATTCTTGCATCACTGTTGGTAACGCTCAGGGCAGACAGGGCTAGCAAGATCATAATTTAGCACCAACAATAAAATCTTCCATTCACATTCAAAGCAAGACATCTAAACTATCAGAAATTTGAAGCAGTTCAAGACACAAGATGAAGGGCAGGTACATCTATCAACTGTGCTTTTGGTTGAATGCACTTTTTTCATAGGGCTGAATTTGATGACCCATGAAGTTTCTCCCTGCAATAATATCAAATCATACAGCACTTCATTTTCTTTGACTTCAAGCAGTCAGAAGAACCCCAAAGAAAAAACAACCCAAGCATCATAGCTATATTTCAGAGGAAATTTGTTTCAGATTTGAGGTAGCATCTTCTCCCTGTCATTTAGTCCCATTTGACATTCTCAGGTATTTCTTACATCTCTTCCCATATATTGTTTTAGAAATATATGTGTATATAGTTCATACATAAATAGAGAATATAAGTAAAGGCCAAGCATTAAAGGGAAAAGATACCGTATGTCCTATAGTGTGCTAGGGCTGTATGAACTAGAAACAGATACTGCTAATGAATCAATAATCATGCTTGTAGTGATTAGTCTATTCATGGGTAGACAGAAGCAAGTTTCCTAAAAGCTGGTGTTGAAAGAAGCATGAAACTTCTGACTCAAAAATTACATGTAGGTGAAGAATCTTTCCACATGCATGAGAAGGGAAAATAAGTGGGTTCTATCATCAACTTCATTTCTTAATCACACTCTTAGATCACACAGAACAAAGCTGAATTATTTACTCAGGTAATAGGGAAAACAAAGCAAAACCCACAAATTACTTCACAGGCACAGAAGTGAAGAAGCTTAATTTTCTATTTGCATCCTTTATCCTCTCACCAATTCACCCCTTCCTTCCAATAATCCCACACATCTCTCCAGTAATTCTAGCAGGCAGAAGAAAGTCTATGCCACAAGCAGTCAGGAGCTCTGCGGATGCGGACTGACCCCCAGTCCACACTGGCCAGTTCAGTGGTCAGCTGCTGTCAAATGATGTGCAACAGCTGAATGCTGCCTGCATGCTGCTTTCTCCTGAGCTGAAACATTAATTTGTGTCATCCCTTCTATTTCAGAGAGAGCAATGCTTTTCCAGGCTTCTAGCTCTCTTTTCAAATGTGGTTAAAGCTGACCAATGAATTCAGAAGTTATTCAGCTGACAGGGCAATAGCAGAAGCCTGGCATTTCCTTAGGAAGCAGTCTAAAAAGGGTAAATAGCCTTATATAGTATTCAGATTCAATCTGGGCATCTTTGGTTTGAACACCAAAAATAGTAAAGACAGATAAGAAGTTGCCCAATATAAATGTCTTTTAAAAAGCAACAACTAGGAGTTTAACATTTGCAGATTATCTGGGAAGTTGGGAAATACTAACATCTGAATCATTCAAGCAGCATCCAAGCTCTAACCATAACATTTAGTGTTTTTCACTGTTAGACCTCTGGCAGGCTAGTTCTTATCATCAAATGGTATCTAACTGGACACAGCTTGCCCTAACTTAGTAAGCTATTTCAAACCCAGTCTAATATAATCCTAGTTTCATTCTTCTTTTAAGATGAACTTTGGTTCAATCTCTTCTGCAGAGCCAGATGATTAGAACTTGCTCAAGAAATATTTTTCAGGTTTCTTAGGCTTATTGACATTATATATAAAGCACATGAAAAAATATAAACCAAAACTAGGCTTTCTAAAATAACATCACACAGCATGCCCAGGTATTCACATCTGTAGTTTTCACTTCCTGTGCAATTATATAGTCTGCTTTGTATGTTACTAATTAGGTAACTTTATCATTCTATTGCATTTTATGTAAGGGCCATTTATGTAAGGTCTAATCTCACTAAGCGTCACAACTAAAAGCTCATTATTCTCAGGCAGGAAGGCAATAAAAAGATTGCAGCAGACAAGGCAAAGCCCTCCAGTGTCAATTGCTAGAGGCCACTAACCAAGCACCTCTGCTGCTCTCCACACACCTGAAACAATGCACAGCATTCTCTGGAAACGGCTCTCCTCATGAAGGAAACTGTGCAAGGACTTGGCAAACTGCTGGCTGCTGCAGGACCTCGGTTTATCACTTCAGCAGATGCTATTTCTAGTCTTTACTGAGATGAAAGCGATTGATGGAGTCACTGATTAAGCCTAGAAACATTTTGTACTGCACAGCTACTATCACAGGTCGTCGTTCTAAGATTTATGGCATATAAGCAATAATACAGATACATTGACATGCTACATCAAAGAAACAAAAATCATTCTCAGTAAAGCCCGTGATGAAGCAGCACCAATCACTTGTCTAGGAATGTCAATTAAAAAAATAAAGCTTGGTTTTGGCCATGTATTAGGATATTGTTTAACAATACTAAATATTTCCACCTTTTCATTTCACAAAGGTGCATGCTCAGGAGAGAAGTAATGTAGGAAGGTATCAGGTACTTAGATTCTACTTTAGCTTACAGCTCAGCAAGTTGAGTATAGGTATGGAGGGAAGTTCGAACCCAGATGTTTATTTGTTTAGATACCTCACTGTAATCTACATTTTGGCATTCTTAAGGAATTCTCAAAGGTCTCCAATACCCACAGACACTGAGCACTCAATCTTGCCTTTCACTGTCTTCCTGCCAATTGATAAGGCACACCAGATGTGACCTCCAGGGCTGCTGTTGATTGTATCAGTTTTGCATAGTGGAAGTAAGTGAGAAAGCAGCTGTAAATAGTTCTGTATTTTGACTCCCATTATCAAAACTGGAGACACACCCTCCATCCCCTTTGAGCATCCCTATGGACAAACAATGGCCTTGGAGAACAATGTCATTTTTTAGAGTCAACTAGGAAATAAAATAATCACCATGTGATGAAACTTTGCATTAAGAATCTTTCCCACCTCCAAATCTACATCTCAAGCACCAACACCAAACATATTTCAGAACACACATCAGCTGTTGTACAGAGAAAGCAGGCTCAGTCTCCTAGCAGCATCACTATTAATAGAATCCATTTAGAATAATCTTCAGTTTGAACCTCACCAAACTCTATGGACTGAACTTCAAAAGCCAGTATTATATAGCTATCCATAATAGATATTTCCTCCTTAGTGTTCTGTGGTTGGTATATGTAATATCAGAATTAGTCCAAAGAACAACATCCTCATTATGCAGTTGATCAGTCCAAAAGATGGGAACATTTTACCTTGATTACAAATTAAGTGGCCAAAAGGAGCCCCTTTTGGGGGCTTTGTGTTTTTGCCAATGTGCTTGTGTTACAGTAGAGATGTTCAAGGATTGTCTAGTTCTACACAGCTGCTTCTAGAATTAAAGCAACTCTCTAACGCTAGCGTGATGCCTTTGAAATTAAAAATACACACATGCTGACATGTTTTCAAACTTGTCAGTTCCCATCTGGAGCAGCATTCACTCATCTCTGCCTTCAGCTTTGAAAAGAGTGCTGTTCCCAGAATCACAAATGGAGAAGCACTGTGTGCGCAACCCTGGGCTGCAGAGCCCAGGGATGGGATCCATTCGAAAAGTCCAGCAGTGACAGCGATTGCATCTGTATCACATTGAGAGGGACTAAGAGAAGCCTGACCTCCTTCTCCTTCTGCCCAGGCTCCCAGACAAAACTCTCTTCCAACTGCTCTCTGATGCTCCCAACTCCCAGAAGGACACGCGCTCCAAGGTACGTGCTTTTTGGGGAAGCAGAGTACAATTGAGGCACACTACTAATTACAAACAGCCAGTTTCTACTTAAACAATTACAACAGATATACACAGCTGTTTCTGCCCTCCCCCGCCCCAGTTTTAAAGCACTCAAGCTACTACAAAGTCTTCGTTCCTTACAGCCTCTCTAAGTGTCTTTCCCACAGTTTTAACCATCTACATATTGCTCAAAATCTTCTGTAATATCCCTTCATTTCAGCTCCTTCCCCTTCAGTTCTACCACACTTGAAAACCATTTATGGCAGCTAAAAATATACAAAGATCTTACTGTTCTCTGAAACAATCTCAGAGCTGCCTTTTACCTGCAGTCAAGCATGCAGGAGACGATCACAAATCTTGTTTTGGCAGCTGTTCTGCTTATTAAGCTACTTTTACTCTACAAAGAAGGGGTTTCTTCCGTTCTTCTTGTATCCTGAACCTTGAAATACTGGTAGCCTCTGTGTTGGTGTCACCACTACCCTGGAGCCTCTGAACTAGCATTTTCAGGGAGAGGCAGATTCTGACCATCAGTATGTTATGGTGCAAACTGCTTTCATTGTATTTCTTCTTATGCAGATGGATTTTTTTATGATATCTACAATGCTTTGAACATCTTCAAAAGCCACCTATTCCATGTATGGCTCTCTCTGGTGCTTTACATCCATTGAGCACTGGAAAATTCTTCAGGGCAAGGATTATGTATTGCTTAGCATATTTTACCTCTTGTAAAGCACAGGATAAATAATGCTTATATTTAAAAAGGGACATTGTCAAATTCAAGCCCCCAAAAGTTTAGTCCATTTTTAAATTTTCATGGCCTACTGATATTTCTTTTGCATTCTTTCACTGTTTTACCCTCTCAATATCCAACTGCACCAAGCGTACACTCACACATTAAAGACTCTCTCCTGTAAACCATCCACTGGGATCTCTAGCTCCTGTGACACAGCAAGTCAAGCTCTATGAAGATCTTACATTCTTTTAGCTGACCACTGGATCACAAATCTAGAAATCTGTTTATTAGTTATTTTACAGTCATCCTTTAATGTAGAAGACAAGGCTTTCTGTAAGTCAGTATTTATGTGAGACATTAAACAAGCTCCCTAAAGACTTTGGACAGGTCCTTTTAGCTTTTTTGGTCGACTTATATAGCCAATATATGACAAATAGAAGTCATTTATTCAAATATAAGTCAATATATATAGTGCCTGCATTTTAGGGTGGGAAATGCTTAGTTCTATGAGACTGAAACTGTAACTTGACACTAAAATAAAGGTGTTTCTGATCACCCTCCAGCTAAAAGGCTTGACACTGAGAATTTCAGTTTAAGTAAGGACACAAATCACTGGTAGGTTTAAGCACTATTTACTTGGCTGCCCCGTGCCCTATGGAATCTAGGAAGTTACATGCTATGAACCACTCACGTGGCTGGTTGCATTGCATGGGCATAAAGGAAAGATGAGAGAGCAGAAAACCACCCCATATTACAATCAATTCATCATGCACTTCCTATCCATTTAAATTTGCAGGGCACCACTTTGCTCTAAAGAGGAGGTAAAATAAATCACCAGCCACCTATACTGAATCTTCCTGTGTCTGAGTTCAGTTTGAAGCCCAGAAAATCCACAGGAGAGGAACAGTAGTATTTAAGCTGAAGAGTGAATCTCACCCTAGATAAAGCTAATCCATCCCGGCAGGTCTGACTTTTATCTATAGTTGAAAAGATACTTTGAAGAGATAATGTTTTGTATTTCAAATGCATCTCAATTCTTATGAAAGACATGCAAGGCAGGATGTCTCCCAAACCTCTCCACAAGACACTGCTTTTCTTCACAAAACAAAACGAGGACTGAACTGAACCCTGGGATCTGAGTAAATCTTCTGTCCGGGCAGTTTTTGGACAGCTCATGAGTAAAGCACCTCCTGGAAAACTGGGGTAATAGTGCTTCCTATTTGCTATACTTCCACCAATAAGGGGTTGGGTTTTTTCCCTGTAGTGGAGGGAGGAAGGGAAGAAAAAAACCCAAAAAACAGGTGGCAAGAACTGTTCTTACTACTTATCTGTGCTTAGTAAAACAATTTGCTAGCACCTACTGGACACAAGTAAATAATCTGAAGAGCTTTCAGGTGTTTGCCTCCTATGTTTACCTCAATGTACAGTATCTATCCTGTAAATTCTGTCCACCTGACTGAATATTGCCTCCCTTTCCAGACCTTTCACTCCTGTACTTTAAAGAGGGGTAAAAGCAGAAGAATGTTCAGAACACTAACAGTGAATTACCAGAAGCATTTCCTTCAAAAGTGGCATGCTTGCTAACAGCTAATTTTATGTTGAGCATAACCTACTTTATTAATAGAACTACAAACTTTAGCTTTCAGCTAGTAAGCAAAGGAATTATTATTTTAAGAATCTTGGTTTCTAAAGACTCACTGAATTTCCAATTTTTACCTTTACATTTAGACATCGCTGTTATGGGAAGAGACTTGGTACAGATAATCTACGCCTGAAAGTTTTGTACTTTGCAGGCATACTTCTTGGGAATGAGGAATTAGGTCCACCATTGTCCTCACCATGCTGTCCCTGAAAGGAAACAGCTGGGGTAAGCAGAAGCTAGGCAGACTGCATCTGATCACAGCTTAAAGTGCATTTCTTTAAAAAATCAAATTATTGCATTATTTTGTGACTAGGGAAATAAGGCCTGCAGTTTCAAAATGTAGGCCAAGTTTTCAGTACTTGAATGCTAAATTAAGGCACTCTGTTCTATATTGGTTCAGGTATAAACTCCAAAAGTAGAATATTCAATTACGTGTATGATCGATATTTAGTGTCAAAGAAAGCCTATTGGGTATTTGTGGGTTTCTGAAACTGATTTACAGTCTTTTAGGAATGAAGTACAGAGATACAGATCCTCTCTGGAGAAACTGTTGAATGCTCTGAGTACTCCGCAAGACTGAGGCATGGCATTTGGGACTAAATTTCAGAGTATCTGAGATGTTAAAGAGATTTATTTAGCCCTTTTCCAGATTTCAAGTCCAGTGAGTGGGGAGAAAGGGGGAGAAAGTAAGAACACAGATTTTTCATTTGTCATCTTCACCCAAACGCACATACAATATTCTGTAGAATCCTGCCCAGCCATCCTGGTAAGTATCACTGGAAAATGGCCTAAAAATTCACTCTGATGTGCTTTCAAATTTAAATCTCTTTATTTACATATACAGCTAGCTAAATACGCGATAATTTTGGAGTTATGACTCCAAATGTATCACCCATTCAGCTCTGCAACATGTGGGATCTCTTATCGTATGGTCTGTATCTCTGCAGTCAAACAGCAAAGTCAGAGCCTTTGGTCTGAACACATTGGCTGTGGCTGATAGCAATTTACTGTCTGATCAGCTTTTCCCAGATCTAAATTGATAATTTCCATTCAAGGAATAGGCTTAAATCTTTACTGTTTGAGATGGTTTACAAAAAAACCAAAGTAATAGCTGAGCTCTCAAGGAAGCAGAATTACTACAGGGACTCAGAAGCCTATGCAAGATCTTATTTTGTTCAACTGCATTATAAATCTACCCACCATCCTACAAAAATAACAGATTGCATTATTCTGTTTCTTGGATGAGATTTTCAAATGCTTTCTAGCTGGCCAAAACATGCTCCAAGACTTTTACTAGCAACTTTAACAGCAGAAAAACTGACATGCCTCTGGTAGCATTGAGACCAGTCCTAGTATGAGATGTATAATAAAGCACTCAGCTTTTCAGCCATCCAGGCAGTTAAAACTAAACATTGCCAAATAACCATCTTGAATGTGTTAGCTAAAAAACCCCTGGCCAGCAAGTAATCTACATAGTAAAACTGGATGTTAGCATGAAACTTGCAGATTTAAAAAGTATCCACAGGTATGTTTCAAAGTACTAAATTTCACTAAAAGCCCTTATTTTAAGTATAGCACTCCCTGTAGATAAAACCTCCCATTCCTCTATTACATGGTATATTATAAAATGAATATACAACTTCTATTGTGCTAAAACATAAAGCATAGATTTGATTTCCTGAACACTAAGGTCTGAAACGTTGGAAAGTTGGTCAGCAGTCCTAAACCAAACACTTCCCACAAATACACCTTCCCGTGCTCTTCTGCAGAACTTTGTCACCAGAATGAAGACACACTTTCAAAACAGCTCCTTTTTAAACCTATCATGTGGAGTGCTCGCCCCCAGGATAGATCTGTCTGAAAATACAGGAGTCCTCTCTCTCCCTTGAGCTAGTCATTCAGTACTATGCAGTGTAAACTGCAAACTTCTACAGAAATCCGTTGAAGAAATAACATTACTTGGTACCTAATCAGAAGATGTATTTCCTACTATTAAGTCAATTAAGTCTTGTGTTTCTCCTGATCAAAAGGCAGCAGCTGGTTATGATGATCAATTGATTGAGATTTGTTTCAAGCCTCACACACTGCAGCCTCCACAGCCTAACACCTTCCTCTGTTTCATTCCACAATCAGAAGATTAATATAGCATGCAGGGTCTCTGCTAGGTTAGGAAGCTAAAGTAATTACCAGTCATTTACTGCTAATGCCTATACAAACTCTCTGGGTAGTTTGCACACTGTCAGAAAAGGCAGTAATTCAACTCCTGCTTTTTTGCTAACCAAAGGCCAGAAAGCCTGCACTGTTATAGTGAAGAGCCTGCTTAAATCCCAGTAAAATTAATGGGTCTAATGCACGCCAAAGAGTTAAGCAAACTGAAGCCAGAGTTTACAAGAAGTACAAGTATTGCAGAAGCCTTCCTTTAATGCAGTTTTTTCTCATGATGTTATCAGCCTTCCATGGCAATCTAAAAAGCTGACTACAGAATGAGACCTCTAGAACAACTCCCACCTCTAGAAATCAAGACTTCAGCTCAAAGCCTTGACTATATCAGTGATACACAGGAAAGAATACATGGAGTTTTTGAGCCACTTCCCACTCTATCTGCCTTTTCTCCCAATAGATCCTGAGAAGTTCAAATTTGCTCAGTACTGTTTCAGATATTGCTTGAATAAAAACACTCTTGCCAAAGCAGAAAAGATAAATCAGTCTTGCAGAAGATTTTTCTCTAGCTATAACTTTGCCTGGTATAACCATTTTCATCGCAGTCCCACCTAAAATTACCACTTGTGAAGCAATACCCTTTAGAGAAAGGCATTGTACAAACATATACAGTCTTTAAGTGTTTTAGGACTCACTACAAACAATTGGAATTGTAGCCAAGAGTGATTCTTTTAGAAATTCCATTGCTTACTTGTCCTGTAGCATCTCGCATGCATGGACTCTCCTTAAAACCATCAGGGGAATTTTACCACCAATAGAACATTGAATGTAAGCACGAAGCTAACTACAGCCTGTGAAATAGCCTGAAAGCAACAGCAAACTATCCACTGGAAAGTGTTAAGGCTAGTTAGCCAGAGAAGGGGAAGAAGAAACTGAAGCTTTTTTGTGCTGCATACAAAATGCAGTTCATCTGGGTCTACTTTGCTGCCAAGATTTTATCATGGCTGAGTTTGGGTTTTGTTTTTCTCTTCAAAAGATTAGTGTCCAAGCATATGAATACATGGTATTTGTTTTGCTGTCAAAACATAAATACCATGTGTTTCATCCAGCAACACAGTACACTTCAAAGATTCATCAGAAATGGAAGGCATACCATAGGCTAAGCCATTTGTCAAGTAGGCAGCAGAGTCTGGGGCAAAATTTCTGACTTAGTGCTCAATCTCTAAAGACTAGATATTTTATAGTCCGCAAGAAAGTACCAATACATTCTCTGCTCTTCTGTTGTTTGAGATCCACTCGAAGTCTCCCAATGCATGTGTTCACTTTAAAATTTCATCCCCATCCCTAACTACTTTCTCAAAGGGAAATGTCAATGTGAAGAGGCCCTTATATTTGCTCGATTTATAGCCTTTTATTAGCTCCCCGTGCATGTGATGCCAAAGGCTGTTTTTTTGCCAAGTCTCTTCAGTGCCTGCTTAAAGCAGAAGCAGATGCTGTACGTTGTCAGCACAGAAATACACGTTCTGATTTAAGCCACCCTATCCCATTATTTATAAGTAATTTCAATTCTTGCAGAAGCTTGAATATCACTTTCTCACGGATAGGGCAAGAATTGCTTAGGGGTTTAAACTGTCTTGTTCCCAGACCCCCATCTCACTATGAAATATTCCTTCCACACCTACTAGCAGCCCAAAAACATGCCCTCCCATTTCAGAATGGAGCTCGGCAAATTCTTCATTGCAGCAGGAAAGGATTTCCCCTAGCAGCACAGCCAGGACCATTGCCTCTTCCTGTGCTTCTGCTAAATGTTTGGCCAAAGCCTGTCTTTTCACAAAGTACTGCACAATTAAAGCACAAGGCCATTGCACATGCTGATAGATCAGAGAGTATTAAGAGTTACCTGACAAAGAATACCACTAAGATGTGTTCCAGGTGCACATTTTACTCTTTCTTTTACATATGTAGAGATTTCCTACACTTCCGCTACATGTTCATGTCTGCTAAAATTTCTTTCTCCTCCTTCACAAGTGATTTCTCAGTCTTTGTACAGCACAGCCATGATAAACAGCATGTGTCACTCCTCAAGGACACAAGAAGAGCAAGTCCCATTCTTTTCTGAATGCTTCAAAATCCTGTTGCCAAGTAAAGCTTGCAGCTTCAGAGCCAGCAGCATGCAGCTCCTGGATTAGCAGTTAACCAGCTCCCAGCCACTGGTAGACAGCTTAGTGCGCATACATCCCTTGATCCTTTCCTCAGCCAGACAGCAAGTTCACAGCACATGCCAACTTGTGTATTGTTAACTATTCCTCCTTCCTCTCTATAGCCTTCTCATTCTATGATCAAATTAGCTCAGCTCTTAAAGAATGAGTAATTTGTAGCAAGATCCAAAATAAAAACATTAAAACCAATTACTAGCTATGTCCAGTAACATCATGACCTTGTTTCAGCTCTCTTAGCTGAGTTTCCTATCCTGCATATTGTTCAGACATCCACATCTTATAATTCTTCGGACCAAAGTCAAATGTTACAGTACAAAGCATGAGCCCCTGAACACACCTGTAACACTCTGGCATGGCCTCACTTGAAGATTTTCCATAGGATCAATCACAGTAGTTCCAGCTGCCTTGGCATAAATCTCAGGTATGCATACTTGATGCTTAAATTCAGAAAAACAGACCTCAGCCATCAGAATTCACCCTAGAGATTTTATTACTAAGAGAAAAAAAAATACAGCTTCCTTTTCCAAATCAAACAAAATTCTGGAGCAGTTTCAATATTCTAGTCAAACGCCTGAAAAGTTAAAACCACTATCTCCTGTTTGGACATAGCTTTCACTCACAAATCCCTCATACACAAATTATTTAAAACACTATTTAGGTGCAGGAGGAGGGAACAATAAGCTGTGCTGGGGAAAAAAAAAGCTGCGCTGGGTGAACTACAGTAACAGAGAAACAGAAAGAAAGTAGAGAGAAATGCAGGTCCCTGCTTGATGGGTTTAAAACTGCGCATGAGATGAGGAAAAAATTAAACTGTTGAGTCTTCTAAACAAAGTGTAATTGTCCTACTTCCATTATGGGTTTCCTGGGTGTCTGTATATATACATGCATATACACACACACACACACACACGTATGTATGTTTGTGGTGTGTGTGTATATATGTATGTTAGAAACTGGGTCCTACTCATAGCCCATTTAAACCTCAACCAATAGGTCTAGCAATCTTTTTAAAGTGACAAGTGCCATAATGAGAGACAGGATCACTCCTCATTTCTTAGTTATATTGAGTCTGCCTGGAATTGAGCTCTGCAGCAGTGTATTTCAACTGATGCTTTATTGGCACGGCAAGCTATTTAAAGGTTTTGACAGTTACGAATTTTGCAGTAATTTTCCCTGCAGTATTTTCTGATATTTTCTGGATTCCTTCCCCTTCCTTCCCACCAGCCTCCTCCAAACATCCCAGCAGCTGAACAGCAAGAGTATCACAAAGCCACATTCATCTTAAACCTACCTAATAGACTCTCAAGCAAGTTACTAAGAACAATGAGTGGCTCAAAAGCAATAACCTTCAGCAATGTGAAGTAGTGGTGTTTATGCAACAGTTTCCCCCTCTAAGAGCATTATATAAACACAGTGTTCACAAGCCCTCTGCATTCAGTGCCTGTCAGAAGAGTGAGGCATCAGCGGCTCTTGACTCTCCAATTCAACACATCTATAAGCTAATTTTACACCGGAAACTGTTTGAATCAAGAGTTATGACATGTGTGACAACATACACTAGTGTTCCAGCACCTCCTCTGATACAACTCAAACCTTATGGAATCCTGATTTTCAGATGAACTTTGAAGACATGCACTAATTCAGACCAAAACCTACTTGATTGCAAAGAAACTATTAGAACTATTAGGAGTATGAAATTGGCCTGGTTTATCAGGTCTACGCAGATAAGAAAACATTTCCCTAAAACACATGTCCTAAAAACATACTCCCATTTACAGCATGCAAAAGAATCTGATCTGAAAGAAAAGAATAAAACATTCCCTTAACGTCCTAACTGGGCAGACTGTTTCATAGCTTTTTTCCAGCAAGGGACTAAATTGCCAGTTTTGTGGCTACATCTGTGGTGTTCTTTGTTAGAAACACTCCTCCAGTATCTCAGAAAAACAGCAAATATATGAGAGACACAGAAGACAGATGTTGGCAAAAACAAATTGAAGAAAAACACACAAAGAAATCCAAAACATGCAAACTCTGGCAGATCTTATGTTTTATACACCGGTACTTTGTCATGCTTGCTTAATGACGGTTGTTCAAGAAGAGGGGAAGGATGGGAGTATGAAAAACAATAGAAGCCTGGCCCACAAGGAGTGGGACTGAAGTCTAAAATATAGGAGAAGCAAGCTACAAGAGAATCCAGATGTGGCCTTGCTAGAAAGAACTGACAGATGCTTAACTACCGCCCTTCATCATCTATTTGCTAAAAATATGGGCCAGATCCAGAACTCTTAAAATTACTGGAATCAGCCCAATTAAATTCAATAGGCTTTGGATCAGACCTTTAATTGGGCCAAAAGCAAACTTACCATTTATCGATCAAAACAACAGGAGCTTTCGAAATACATGCTTTTGGTAAGGACAGGCAATTTCTAAATCTCTTTGGAGTTCCTACTGAAAAAGCAACAACCAAAGCATATTGTTGGCTGATTCACTGGTGTGCCCTAACTATAGCTTGAGAACACACATAAAAAAATCTTTGTGTATGTTTTATTCAAGGGTATTTATTGTACCACTGTCATTAAATTGAACAAATAAATAAGACCTTATTAATACAAATTAAATTTCTGAATACCTAAAATTACAAAAATCCTTTTTAATTGGTAACATATTTGAATTATCCCATGAAACATTTCTCCAAGTAGTAACTTAGCCAAAAGGCTCCACTTCATATATAGTGGTTTTCTTTTTATTTCTTTAGAAAGCTTTACAACTATGGTCTGTTGGAGATCTTGAAAAAACAGCCTCCCCATAATGCACCTATTCACTCAATTTACAGTCCTACTAAAGCAGCGCCTTTTTCCGCAAACACATTCTTTGTGCTCCCATATCTAAATAATAGGGTATTACTGTAAATCATGCATGCCCTAGGAGGAAACTGTTACATTTCCAACACAAAGTGAAGTGCCAAAAATGAGACAAAATATCCTCACAAAAAAGAAAACACTGTTTAGCTTCCATAACAACACACAGTGAACTTTGCACACTGGACGGGCTGGCACAGAGGTGTATGGTCTCAGTGATACTAACAAATCTTTATTACGAAAGTGAAGCTATTTCTTCCACTGGATATTAAACAGCAAAGTATTGCACCACCTCTAGTCCTTCCCCTAGAGGAAGATAAATAAAAGTTGATGTGAAGTTTCCCTCCAGAAAATTTTTTTTTAAAGTATACTTTTTTAAAAAAATGTGCTGTTAAGCTGTCTTATTTCCACAGCTCTGCAAGAGAAATAGCTCTTGCTCTAAAGCTCTTGTTCCCATGGACAAAATATTCAGACTTAGCCTCAAAAGGAGGGAGAGCTTCTTACCTGCACAATTTGTGCAGCTGTTAAAACCTGTTCGAAGCTCTCCCATAGACAGATCCAAGGTGAAATAGACTGGCAACTTGATTTGCATTGTGGTTTAACCCCAGCTGGCAACCAAGCCCCACACAGCCGCTCACTCACCTCCCTCACAGTGGGATGGGGGAGACAATCAGAAGGGTAAAAGTGAGAAAACTCATAGGCTGAGACAAAGACAGTTTAATAGGTAAAGCAAAAGCTATGCAAGCAAGCAAAGCAAAACAAGGAATTCATTCCCCACTTCCCATGGGCAGGCAGGTGTTCAGCCATCTCCAGGAAAGCAGGGATCCATCACGCCTAACGGTGACTTGGGAAGACAAACGCCATCACTCCAAACGTCCCCCCTTCCTTCTTCCCCCAGCTTTATATGCTGAGCATGACGTCATATGGTCTGGAATATCCCTTGGGTCAGCTGGGGTCAGCTGTCCCGGCTGTGTCCCCTCCCAACTTCTTGTGCCCCCCCAGCCTACTCGCTGGTGGGGTGGGGTGAGAAGCAGAAGAGGCCTTGGCTCTGTGTGAGCACTGCTCAGCAATAGCGAAAACATCCCTGAATTATCAACACTGTTTTCAGCACAAATCCAAAACATAGTCCCATACAGCTACTATGAAGAAAATTAATTCTGTCTCAGCCAAAACCAGCACAATCATCTATGTGAAGCATGTCCAGTAGAAGAAAGTATCTTCAAAAAGATCCTCAAGCCCAAATGGGACATTGTGCCAGCCTACTTTCATCAACTTTTGAGGGGGATCATTTCACTAAAACCAGAATCAAATCCTTTTCACACTTATGCTGTTGAATAGCAACACAGAATAAGACAGATCATTCCCTGGCCTTTGGTCAAGCCCTTTATTAGGGATACACTGGAAAGAAGTAAACAAAACAGCACAACATTCCTTTTTTCTGTGACAAAGGAATTCTTTTGTTGTTCCTCTAGACAAAAGGGTTACAAAAAAGCATCCAAAATTAGTAACACACTTGTAGAAGATTGTCCGATTGCCTCCTAGTAAGGCAAATTCACAAGTGGAGAGAAAAGATGAACTCTCACTCATCCACAACGCTTTCAGTAACTTAACAGGAAAAAAAGTTGCATGAGTTAACCTACAGAGCAGAAACAAGCTAGAGAAGATGCAGGGCACTGTAGGGTCTGTAAAGCATAACCCTGCCAAGTTTAGCTTTTTCTTTGTTCCAAAATATTCCAGTACTCCAGGGTTTTCACTAGAATAACTCATTTCGAATGAAGAATAGTATTCTAGCATTTTTATGGTCACACCTGCACACACATTTAGGAGGTCCATTTCCTGCCTTACCTGTATACAAGCAAAATGAGGGTCCTGATTTTTTTATTGCTCTCCAGACAATATTTTTACACTGATGGAGAAATAAGGTGTACAAAACAATAAATAAAATAAAATAAAAGAGAATAAAAAAAAAGAAAAGAAAAAAGAGAACTGAAAGTTATAAATTATTCTAAATGCTGGTAGTTCAGGAAATGTCTATGATTTACATTTAGGTAGCACAAACACTTAATGTGAAGAGAGCCATCCTTGCCAAGAGTTAATTTTATAATCAAACTGCCTGAAGCCTAGGCATTACAGGACCTGCAGCATTAAAAAACTGGCAGTCATCCAAAATACTACACAGCACCCAACAGATCTTATCTTCCAGATGTATGCGAGCATCTTTTGCTTAATTCCTCCAGCCACTCAAGATTCCTGAAAAGAAAACTGGCCGGGGGGACGCCAGTTGGGATTGTCCGCTGCGCTCCACCGCAGACTCCGCCTGGCAGACTCACAGGCAGAGAAAGAGCCTTCCTTCTTGTGATGGAAGAAGTGCAGCAGAGGAGCTGGACATTGCCTTAACAGCTGGAAGAAAGGGGAGGAGACCTTGGCTTCTTTTACATTCTCTTCATAGGAAAAGGGATTTCCCATGGATAGGGACGCATGAAACAGTTTGGCAGCTGGGAACAACTTACTGCAAGAAAAAAGGAAGACTTTACAGTGGTGGAGACCACTCCCTCAATCATGATGTAGATATACTTTAAATACAGAGAAATCAGCACCATATAAATGCTACAACTTAGCCTCAAAGCAGTTTTACTGTTGCTGCCTCTCTACGTTTTCAAACATGATTTCTTAACGCTCTTCCACTCATAACAGAAATAGCCTTTTAAATATGCCAAATGTGCATGGCAAACATATTTGGCTTCTACATTTCATTTTATAAGCAAAAAATGAGGAAATGGGACTGATCTGCAACAAATGGCAAGACAGTCCATGTTACATGCTCTCCCTCCTGTGTAAATTTTTTCAGGAAAGGGCACTATAGATGTAAGGACTTGGTAAAGGATATTCAGCACAGTGTCAACAGAAGCAGATTTTTGACAACAGCAATAAATGAAATGAAAGATCTCCCCATCACCAAAGCTGCCTGCCCCTTCTGAAAAAGACAATTACTACAAAGATACAGAAAAGTTCACAGGAAGACCAGCATCACAGCTCAGCTTTGTGAGACAGTATAATTCCCTCCTCATTCCTCTTCTACAAACACAGGACTATCAAGTTGATTGAATTCTATTAGATGTGCCTCTATCCCCATCCACCTGACTACCATGCTTTAAACTCAGTTAAGGTAGAGATCTAGTATTTTTTCTTTAGGGAGATTCAGCCTCTTGCTGCCCTGCACTCTTCTGGAATCTCAGTATTGGCTTATCAGCAAGATGGGATGAAACCCAGAGTAAAAGATATAGGTAAATATCCTTTGTGGGTAGCCACACAATTGACATGAGCATCTCTTCACTTCTTGAAATTCTATGATTTGTCTTGTCTTGTTTTTCTCAAGTTCACAAGCCAGCTTTAAACTGAATTTTATGTCCGTTCCTACTTACACAGGAAATACACACCTCCAGCTGTTTAGTATTAACCAATTTCCCTAGTTATAACCAAGGGAAATAATTTCAGTAGCATAGCTGCATTCACAATAAGAAACTAGCATTTCTTAATAGGGTTCATCCCTTTATCTAAAAAGGTCTTTCCTCCTAACTTAATTACTTGGAAGTGACTCTAAGTCCAGATCCCTCCAGCAAGTCTGAATTTAAAAATACCTCAGTCTGATCATTCATCAGCTGTATTTCTGGTGCTCTGCAAGGCACAACAGCTTTTTTTATCA
The DNA here is from genome assembly GCF_000737465.1 of Haliaeetus leucocephalus. Taxonomy (NCBI): domain Eukaryota; kingdom Metazoa; phylum Chordata; class Aves; order Accipitriformes; family Accipitridae; genus Haliaeetus; species Haliaeetus leucocephalus. The sequence goes on along the minus strand of NW_010973238.1, from coordinate 1,814,353 downwards.
TTTCTGATTAAGTTAGAGGCTTCTTTTAACAGCTGGCAAAAAAGTTTTGTAAATTGAACTGATGTTCAAGACCCAATTAACATCGATATTCAGCAGAAATACACATGAACTCTATTTCTTCTTACCCTCCAACGTTGCTCTGTGCCATGAACAACCTCCCAGCCAAAAAGTAAAATATTTCCACTTCCAAAGCTCGGCAGTTTCCCTTCTGGATTGCCCACAAAGAAGTTCACACAATAAAATGAGCTTTTCTGTATGCCAGAGGAAGAAGCGTGAGCCCTCCCTTCAGCCATTCTACACAAGATTTGATGAAAATTCAGATAACTAAGATAATTATTTTAAAATATTGAGGTACACTGTTATTCAATGGAAAAAGCCATGCAATTCTTTGTATATTTGGTGCAAGCTCAATGATTATTCCAGGCTGTGAAATTTTTATACTACACATTCCTGGAATGAGTTCTTTTAGAAGTAGAAAGTTACCATTTTTTCCTCTAGAAAAGTGATGTTTCCTTTAGCTGAACCACTTTATGATTGCAATAAAACACTCCAGGGTGCGGTGACAAACTGTCTAATAATCACCACACCTACAAATGAATGAAGTCAGTGTGTCCCAGCACAGATTAGGTGTGGCCAGATTGGACAACATCATCATATCCTGTTGTGAATTATTACTCAATAAAAAAAAGCATAAAAGGGGGCAGGGAGGGTTAAGCAGTGCTGAACTTTAAAACAACTCTAAATGTACAGTACACAACATAGAACGACAAGGAAGCAGACAGAATGATCCATCTGCATGCTTGCATTTGCTTGAGAATGTAAAAATTTTCTCAAAAAATCCTTTCCTAAGTGTAGAATATGCAGATTCTTTCTTCCCTTTTCCTCCTCTTCCCCTGTCAAAAGAGATTAGAATAACTTTTCTTTGATGAGATGATTCAACACTTACTGGGCTTTCACATTTCAGCAAAAAATTACATTAGAGGGAGGAGAGCAAGCAATAAACATGAGAAACTATTATAAACCCTCCTGAAGTCAAGCCAATTCTTAGTTTAGTTCAGTTTGGTATTGGAGATCATCATGACATTGACAAAATCTAGTTCTACTTTTCTTTGCTGAAGCAAAAACAAGTTTCAAGTTTGTGTGAAATTTGTATTAAGACCAAGCTCCAGACGTGCAGGAGTCTAATTGAAAAATCTCACTGCTATCGAAAGTGTGGCTTGGCACCTTACAGAATATTGTGCTTCATTCTGAAAGTTTTCTGTCTAAGAAAACAAAAGCAAATTTTGAAACCTTCAAAGTTGTCCCATGGTAGAACTATCCTTCCCTGACTGTCCATCTAGCTAGAGTTCAAACAATCAAAATTTGAAGTCTTTACCCATGTTTATACAGAGAAAAGAAACGGGACTCCTACAAGAGCAAGCATGATTTAAAACTCGTGACTTTCACAAAAGACAGTCTAAATGTTCTTTTTCAATATCATAACATTTTTCATATGTTTACACTCAAATCAACATAATAGTGTCAATTTTAAGTGTCAACTTTTGAGGGTTGCTTAGAGCAATAATTAGCTTTCAAAATAAGTGGTCCAAACATTTCCTTCTGTCCTTTGGGGAATTAACAAGCTTTAAGCACATCGTTTGTTGCTCATATAACTAGGAGACATAGAGGTGACAGCCATCAATACAGACAGAAACACACAATTCTCGTAATAAAAACCAACAAATGTTAGGATATACAGAAATCTAAATATCAAGCAATGTAATTTATTGTCTTCCCAAGCTCTTTCTTGTGCTAGAATAAAGAAATTTTGATTATACTATTCCAGACTGGAACAGTAACCACTTTCCCAGCAGAATGTCCTCCCATTCTGCTCCTGTCCACCCTTCCCACTGCTGTCACCAATCCCCATTTGATTCCTGCAGGAAGAAAGTACCTTTCTCAGTAATTTTAAAAAATCAGAATTTAATTGAAACCAAAATTTTACCAAATTTTTAAACTTCTTACACACAGTATATCTTTTTGAAGTTCTTCATAAAATGTGGGGAATTACATTTAGGCAAGAAAGTATTTATCCTTGTCTCACAGCCTGAGAAACATACAGTTCGGCTTTTTTTTTTGCTAATCCTTAGTTAAAGATACTAGAGGAAAAAAAAGATATCTTAAATCTGTGCAGTAGGACTTTTAGGACACAATATCCTCCTTGTTTTACTGTGCCGCAAAAGCATGGTGATTACTCCTTCCCCCCCTTCCATCAGGGAGTGATTTATTTAGTTGATGAATAGCTTTGCATGCAAGAATTTGAAGTCCCAGTTATTTATGTTTCAAATAGTTGCTATGCTTGTAATTATTTCAAAGAATAATAATTACTTTCACCCAATCTATTTGAAGTTATTAAAAAAATAATCAATTTTTGAACTCAAATCCATAAACCCACAACTTATAAAGTCATAAAGGACTCAAAAGAGTCAAACTTGTGCAATATTAAACATTCATGGAGAATGCAAGGCTTAAGGTTTTGTTCTTAAAATATAATACTTAAATTTATGATACTGCTTACTGCTTAATACATCATACAATTCCCTTTTTTAGAAGTGAGAGATGGAATCATCCAAGTTAGTCTTGCAGAAATGTGACCACAACAAACTGAAACCCATAATTCTATTTGTAAAAATAGGCTGTGTGCTAAGATTAATAGACTTTACTGTAATTCCTGGGGAAGCAAGCATTTTTCCTAATATTTCTGCATGCAGTAACATTTCTTACTCGCTCTGAGATCAGCTGTGATGATTTCGACAATAAAGGGGAAAAATGCACTGAAACAACCCAGATCAATCCAAGGCAACCCAAATTGCTTAATAACTTTTAAGTTTTTCCACTTTATAGATACAATATTGGATTTCTCATCTTCCTCAAACTAATAATTGACTGAGAAAAAAACAGCCCCAAGCCCAGCTCTTGTTTTTGCAACTTGACACTGAAAGTTCATATTCATCATCATATTTTTAAAATATATTAAAGTGACAACCTGGCATAAAGACAAGTGCTCAGAAAATTGGACTGCTGGAATAAAATTGTCCATGAATCTTTAAAGTCACTTGCATGTAACAAGAGGGCCAAATTTAATCTCTTTGTTGCCTGTATTCCCTAAAGGGCTGCTACTTTAAGCATGCTTGCTGAGCAGGTAGCTGTTAAGTATTTCTTTTCATTGTACCCAGTCAATGTGTGGCCTCAGGCCATATTTGCTGCATGCTATGCACATTCTGTACTCAATATAGAATTGTTCTCCTTCTGGGATGTTCTGTTATAATTAACTTCATATGAACGTTTTGCTAACATTAGCATTTATCATTATAACACCCTAGGAGTTGTTAAAAACTCTCCATCTTAGTCTGATTTTGCAGTTAGGAACCCAAAATGTTGCATGTTCCCCAGAACCTGACTTTTTAGAGACCTTGGCATTTTGCAGTCAGTGAAAGCTAGAATGCAAACGTAACATGAAGCTGATAGCACTCAGAGCTAGAAGTCGCCAGTATATTACATTGCCCTTCAAAAAACCAAGACTGCAATCACTACAAGTTGATCTGAAAACAGCTTACCCAGCTACTTTCAGGCTCTTCGCCTTCCACCCTGCCCTGCCTTGCTCCCTGATTGCCCACCATAGAAGCGCTGAGAAAACACACAAGGAACCATTTCTGCTCTCATTCCTGATGGTAGCAAGATCCAAAGCCTGGGTGAAAAGCCACATATGAGAAGAGCACTCCCAGCCCCATGTCTCCTCCACAGTGTGCAGAGTTCCTCCTTGGGACAGGGCAGTCCTGCTGCGTGTAGCAGAGCTCCCCGGGCAGCAGCCCATACTCCGTGAGGGTGAAGCACTAAGAGATACAGCTGTCAGCCACTGAATACAAACCCCACTGCTCTTTGTAGAGATTTAAAAACTTGGCCAAGTTTAGGAAGATCTTCATGAGGATAGAAAAAAGCCTAGCAGAAAAGACAACCTGTTGTCCCACTTCAAGTCCCTAATGTTTACTTTCCCTGAACTTGACGTTTCCAATAGGCAAAACATTTTTTCTTAACATCATTCTAGTTTAGCCTAGGCACACACAAAATCCCTCAGCATGAAGCGTACTTCTTGACCCAAATGGCTAGTTTCACAGAATTAAAAATTAAAGTCTTATAAAGGAAGCATTGGGGGTAATTACAATTAAGGTAGCTTGTCGCTGTAACCTGTTATTTAAATGACAAAACAGCGATTTCATGCACAAGGGAGGCTCAGGGCACAGTGTCACAAAAATGTTATGCCAACACCAGCAGCAACTGGAGAGAGAGAGTTGGGCCTCTACTACTGCTACTGGTTACACAGCAAACTGAATCAGGAAAACACATCTGGATGAAAACCAGCACCACTGCCACAGAAAGACTAGTGCTGACACACAAAAGGAGTAAAGGGCCACAACAGGGGAGAAGGTATGGTACCTTTTTCAGAAGCAGCATGTGGTAAGCCAGCTTCTGCCAATCATTGAACAATGTCCCACAACAGTTACAGTTTTTAGTAATTTCAGTTCTTGCTTCTGTCTTCAACACGCTCAGGTTGTGCTCATTTTACTGCTTGAAGTCTTGCTTTGCCATGTTTTCCACCTATTCACATAGTATCCAAAGTGGCCAGAAAAGATTAGAAGAATAGTGTATATTTTATTTGTTCAATTTCCCTACTTTTGGAAGCTTTTCACACAGAAGCAAGGAAGGCAAGTTTAAGAGACAGGAAAGACTGACTGAGGGCTTGAGAAGCATCTGAAAGTACTTGCTTTTAACAGGACTACATTACAACTGTTTTTTTATTTCAGTAGTCCAAAGCTGGGCAGCTTTCTACTTGTAATGCAAGTCTTGGTGTCAGCATAGAAAGCTCTAATTTGGACAGGTGATCTGCTCTACTTTGACAGAGCAAAATAAACAGGGAAGCTAAAAACAGTAAAAAGAGATGTTAAATCATACCTTGGAGCTCCTGTCTCCCAGGCTTCTCATGAGTTATGAATGTCAGAGTGAAGGGTTCCCCCTCTGAAAGAATCTATTTAAAAAGTGGTATGTAGAACAAATAGTGGCTTCCTACAGCTTTAGTCATCCAATTTCCAGACCAGCTTGCTACTCAAATGGAGGAATGAACAGCAGAAAATTAAAGTGTCACTTCATGCCATTGTTCTTCTCTGAGCCCCAGCTGGAGCTCTGTGTTCTGCTCCCCTGTGCCTGCGTGCCAGTTCCAGGCGTCGCAGTTTGAGGGCCTGCCAAACGAAGCTGCTTTGTAAGGCACACTGGCAATTGGTGAAGTCCTAGCCAAACCAGCAAGGAGCCGAGGTTTTACAAAAATTGCGAGCTCTTTATTTTAATTAAAAACATTCAGATCAATAGTCAGTTTTCTAGATATACATGGCATTGGCTTAATTAAACCAGTTGGTTCTTTTCTTTCCACAGCAATCAATGAAAACCATTTTCATTGATTAACCCAACAGCATCGTGGCTCTTAAGATTTTAGTTTAACACTGAAGCACTGAGCAAGCAAGGCAGTATACATGGGAGAAGAAAACACATGTTTTCCATCCATGCAGACCAATTATTTAATCTGAAGTCCTATTTGCTTTCCAAACAAGGCCCTGCTGAAAATAACTATGAGCCATAATATTTTGTTTGTTTGTTTTCAAAAGAACGCTTGGCACAAGACCTTATCAAGACCAAGTACTTACTCCCTTTCACCACAAAGCAGATAAAAGAACAGACAAACTTCCAGCGAAGTAAACTGCATTTTTCATTAAGAACATAACTTTTCGAGTATGTGCGTTTTCAAATTATGTAACTAGGATATAAAAATGAACGCAGTACACACTAGTGATTGAAGAAGCTGCAAATTACGACACAGAAATCCCCAGTCCTGGTCTCCATCCGTACTAGCACCCACATAAGAAGATTAGTGGTTCACACAACCAGAGGAACGAGACTGGTAATCATTGTAGTGCAGTTTATCATTTATGTTTTCTTTATTGTACTACAGATGCAAGAAAATGGGTCAAATATTAAAAAAAATATTTAATTTGTTCTGTACACATTTGCTGTTCAGTGACAGACCAGGTACGGAAAAAAACATATTGTAACTAGATCTCTTCTTTGTATTAAACATCATGACAACTTCAGTCCTTTGCATTATTTGCTTATTCAAGACTTCATAGTTCTTTCAGGACGACACAAAGAAACATATTAGTTCCACTAAAATTCCAAATACTCCTTTGCACTACCTTAAATCAATAAAATTGCTTGTATAGAGAAAGAACTGAAGTCAGCAACAGATGCATGAGAGTCACTTAGTTTTTCTAATGTGTTTTAAAATAGCTAATACAGGACAGGCTTTTTATATAGCTTGGCACATGTGTAAAAAATGTTTAAGCCTTAGGATCTGAATTTTGATTAGCCTCTTCTTTTGGACCTCTGACACAGTCCACCTGTCTCTGGTCACTCTGGATCATATTTCCCCCCAGAAACAAAACAGGATCCAACAGGATAGGCTCTCTCTCTTGCTGCCCAAGGACTTCAAAGAAAGGTCTCTCAGGCATCATTCCTGGGGAACAAAATCTCCCTGCCAGCCCCCTGCGCACCTTTCTAAAATTGCCAATGCCAAATGAAGACCCAGAACAGTGACCAAAGCACTCAGACTCACCTTACCTCTCACTCCTCCTCCCTCCTATGCAGGTTTGCCCTATAAGCCAGCAAAAACAACTGGTGTGAGCAATAGCACTGCTTGTTAGCTCATTAAAAGAGCACAGATTAAACACTCAGTGGTTCCCAGTCACTTTTCCCCAAAAAGTGTTCATTTGGGCCTCACCTGCTTAAGCAAAAACCACTTAAGTGAACAGCAGGGATAGCCCAGTGCACCCCAGAATAAGACAATAGCCTTGTGCATTGCCAGGTGCTCAGAAAAGGCCAGAAGCCTGAAGTGGAACTTGGTACACAAGGGTCATGTTTGGCTGCTTCAGGAGGCTGCAATTTCTGCTTATAATACAGTAAGTTTAAGGTGCCTATGAGTCATCTCTATGCAATACTACCCTCCCTTTCCGCAGGTGATGCAGGATGCCCAGCCATCTGGCTGTGCCTCAGTGAAGCTGCTGCTCTCTAAGTAATTTCAGCATGTAAAAAGGGAAGTAAGGAATACAGCAAGGAAGACAAGCCCTTTGCACCATACAGCTTACCACTGTAAAGTCCCAACCAGATAGTGGTCTATTAGAGGCAGCTAGCATGCACACGCAAGGACATTCCCTCCCCCCAAACCAAAATTGCTTAAACAATCTTCAACCTATTAATAAACAACAGGAAAGTTCTTTGAAAGCAAAGGATGGGTTTGTTCCAGTAGGATTTTTACGCTTTGCTAACAAGTTATTGAATGAGCCAACTAGACTCACTACATCCAATCTGAGCTTCAAATATTCAATATAATCCTGGCAACAACTCTCCTACGTACTGAAAGAGCTACTACTCCAGCAGGTATTAGTTCCAGTTGTAATTCAAAAAAGTAGTTCATTAAAATGCTGTCACGGTATGATAATAGTGTTTTCAAAAACCTGTATATCATTTAAAATGCCTACATTCTGCTGAAATTCAGAAGGATTTAACTATTATTCATATTAAGCAGGGCTGGCCAAAACGCTGGCAGAAAAGTTATTCTATACCCCAAATCAATTCTCTTCTCCAGCCAGCCTCAAGAGTTCATTACTAATACTAGCAGTGGGTTTTTAGATTTGGGAGAGCAAGGGAAGAGAATGCCAACTTGTCAGTATCATCCGATTTCAGGGAGAAAGAGCCAATGGTCTGAGCCTGGAGAGAAAAGGGAGAGTGAGCACTGACCCGTTGCAAGCTGTGAATAACTGGGGCGGGGGGATATTCACGTGGGCAGGGAGAGCAGATGCGGCAAACTGGTGTTTTAAACCATTTGGGAACTGACTGTAACTTCAAAGAGCAAGTTTGACCCAAACAACTCCAATCTTGCACTATCAAGATTTTCTGTTCAATGTTTGGCATAATTTCTGTGTTTCAAAATAAATTTCTATTTAATTTTAGGCTTCCATATCTTTCTCCCTGCTGTGGAAGATATTTCTATCAAGAAGCACAGTTTCTAAAACTGTCTTCCAGTAATAAAGTAAGTCATTGTGCATCAGGCAAAATGCACTTCCTTTTGGAAAAGGAGAAGCGTGAAGAATAAGAGATTAAACCCACTGCATTAAAGTGGGTAGAAAGGCTGTCAGCATGCTAAAGAGCAGCTGATACCTCACTTAAATTTGCTCTAGGCACTTACAGCAGACTTATAGCTCCAGTCCAATGTAAATAACACTATTTTCATATACTTGGGTTTCTTGCATCTAAAACATTAAGCAGATTTCAAAGTTGACCTGGAATTAGTGCTTCACAGGTAGACAGCAAATTAAAATGGTTTCCCATGAAGTCATCAAGCTTAAATACAGATGACCTAATATAATTGGTGATGTTCACAACACAGACCAGGTGTTAATAAATCTGACTACCGCAGAAGTAAATGAATGCTGCAGTAACTAGGATCACTCTGTATCATATGCTGAGGAACAACTGCTGCTCAAGCTTAGCTTAGGTGGCATTATATAGGCAGTTTCTCATGGCATTTACGGTTAGTGCAAGCCAGAGTCTAACATAAATACATACTTAGAGAGCACCAGCTTTTTCTATCCAGCCATGAGGCACTGGAATCTTAGAGAGGAGCCTCAGCTCATTAGACCGTGCTATAAACATATTTCTAGCAGTCTGGATACTGTACCAAAATAAACAAAGGCATTAAAAGCAGTTCTCCAGTATTTTTAAAGGGGCCCAGGAAGGACAGTCAATTGGGTTTACACCCAATATGTTTTTTCTAATTATACAAGTGATCTGAGAACTCCTCTATATTAAGATGAAAACAGATTTCATGAGCAGATGAACAAATGCCTCCCATGGATATGCATCCTGCGTCCTTGTGTAACATCAACCCCATCCTAGCAATCGTTGCTCATGCTCTTTATGACTTTTTCCTTTATATATTGCCTCTGTATACATATATATCAAAGTCTCCTCTACATCCTCTTTCAGAATATTATCTTATAACCATGAAGAAACTCTTCCTCCAGTTTCCCTTCATGCTCCCCTAGTAGGCAAACAAGGGAAATCATTCCTGAGACCTGGCTGAACAGGTTTCCAATGAGGACGGCAAACTTGGAGCTCTGTCCAGATGTAACTGTTGAGTTCACATGAAAGCTATTCCCTCAACAGGGTAATAATTCATGGTTTCTTTCCCATGCTCAGGCACCAAATTCCTTTTAACATCTTAAAGATTTCAGTGCCCTTATTGAACTTGATAGAAATGGGTAATGGATTTAAAAGTTCAGAATGGAAGGAATGGACAGATGAATGACCATAGTTAAGTCTCATTTCTTTAGGAAGCTAGGCTAAAAACAGTAAAAATGTTCCAAAATGCCATAACAGACTTTGTCTAGTTTCCTGAATGATATAATGTTTGTGAAGAAGTAGGTACTTTCAGCAGGTATTTATGCACGTAAGGTGAACCTGGCTATAGGCACTTGTCAGGTTTAAAAATGTACTAGTGAGTGAAGGTAAACCCTGCAGGGCTTAGGACCAATAGGTAGTATCTGCTTACCTCTGCACACCTTTGACACTGAAAAACAGCTGAATAATGATCACTAAATAGATGTTCAGAAAAAGCCTGGCAATTTCTTTCTCTGTCCAATGCTTGCTCTTTCTTGATATCACAGTGAGCTCACCACAAGCAAGGATCAGCTATTCACAGTGAATGTTCAGCCTGTGCCTACATGCATACCATCAGTTTTACAGCCAAGTTTCTCTACTGATACCTAACCCTGCCCACGCCATTCAGATCAGATGGCTCTGGGCAGTCTCACCAGATCTCTTGGCATCAGGCAAAAACAGTGCCAAGAAGACATGCTCATACATCTGTACAAGGAACACAGAAATAATTTATAAGTACATTACCGGGAAGATTAGCCAAAGGGAAACAGTTTGGCATTTATTGGCAAATATTACTGTTTGGCATTATCTCTAGATTAGGAAAAAAAAAATGCTAGCAGACCAGGGCAAGTACTGTAAGATGGACACATGCCACCTCCATTCTGGCAGGGCGAAACACACTGCTGTCACACCTACCGAGTTTAGTGCATAACAGTGTCATCTCTTGACAGGTGTAGTATAAGTATATAGGGTTTGCATGGCAAGGGTTTTGTAGTGGGGGGGCTACAGGGGTGGCTTCTGTGAGAAGATGCTAGAAGCTTCCCCTATGTCCAGTAGAGCCAATGCCAGCTGGCTCCAAGATGGACCTGCTGCTGGCCAAGGCCAAGCCCATCAGCGACAGTGGTAGCGCCTCTGGGATAACATACTTAAGAAGGAGAAAAAAAACCTGTGGCAGAACAGCAGCCAGGGAGAGGAGTGAGAATATGTGAGAGGAACAACTCTGCAGACTTCAAGGTCAGTGAATAAGGAGGAGGGGGAGGAGGTGCTCCAGGCGCCAGAGCAGAGATTCCCCTGCAGCCCATGGGGAAGACCATGGTGACGCAGGCTGTCCCCCTGCAGTCCAGGGAGGTTAACAGTGGAGCAGATATCCACCTGCAGCCCGGGGAGGGCCCCACGCCGGAGCAGGGGGATGCCCGAAGGAGGCTGTGACCCCGTGGGAAGCTCACGCTGGAGCAGGTTTTCTGGCAGGACTTGTGACCCCATGGGGGACCCACGCTGGAGCAGTCTGTGCCTGAAGGACTGCAACCTGTGGGAAGGACCCACGTTGGAGAAGTTCATAGAGGGGGAAGGACCCCACGCTGGAGCAGGGGAAGAGTGTGAGGAGTCCTGCCCCTGAGGAGGAAGGAGTGGGAGAAACAACATGTGATGAACTGACTGCAACTCCCACTCCCCATCCCCCTGTGCCGCTCGGGGGGGAGGAGGTGGAGAAAATCAGGAGTAAAGTTAAGCTGAGGAAGAAGGGAGGGGTGGGGGGAAGGTGTTCTTAAGATTTGGTTTTATTTTTTCATTATCCTACTCTGATTTGATTGGTAATAAATTAAACTATTTTCCCTAAGTTGAGTCTGTTTTGCCCATGATGGTAACTGGTGACTGATCTCTCCCTGTCCTTATCTCGACCCACGAGCCTTTTGTTGTATTTTCTCTCCCCCGTCCAGCTGAGGAAGAGGAGTGATAGAACAGCTTTTGTGGGCACCTGGCGTCCAGCCAGGGTCAACCCCCCCACAAAGAATAAAGGTAATTATGATGGAGTGCTTCAGGGTAGGAAAAGAAAAAAATGTGAACTAGGCTGAAGCTTTGGTATTTCTGCTCTGGAAACTCCATTTTTCACAGAGCTTTTGACCTAGTCACTTTTACTGACATTGACAGAAGATTATTACTCCTGCTTGTACCTTCCTGTGTACTCTCCTCTCCAATAATAGGGTACAGCTGCCAAAGTTACCCAAACATATCCCTGGAAAACTGTGGTAAATGTTTCATATTTTGTTCCTCTACTACATGCATGATAGTGTATGCAGGCTCCACACCTTTAAACCTTTTCTCGCCCCCAGAGGATAGGCAGATATTCTCTGCAAAGTTTGTTCTGAACATCTCAGCCCTGTAACCAAAAAACAGCATTCAACAAGCGTTAAAAGCAAAAGAAAACATCGAATTTTCTATGAGGTTAATGAGTGACAAGGCTTTTAAACAGCCAGTCAGAATTAATGCAGTTGACTTTTGAGGTTAAGTAGTAATACCTGCAGCCAGCCCTTATGGGGGTGGACAGTTTACAGCCGGTGCAGTGGCAGCCTTTCCACCAGCAAGCTCGTCTTCACCAGCAGCTTGCAGACACACAAGAACTGGTGTACGTTTGAGTCTTGCGCCCGAATAAACTCCCAGCTTCGACTCCAACAACCCCCCAGACCATGACAGAGAAGCTATTAAGTAAGCCATGCAAATGGAAGATACTTGAGTCACATCTGAAGAAGCCACATTAACATGATTCACAGAATCACAATGGAAATTCTGAGGAATTTCGTAAATCACAGTGAGCCGTCGCTGCACTCTCGCACTAGATAATTTTCCTGAAGAGTGTTTGTTAAGAGCTACTAAAAAACAAGTAGTTCATATGCAGAAAAAATTAACAAAATTCATTTTCCTCCCAACTTGTCTGACTGACCTTGGTGCTGCCGCTGGGGATGATGAAGGTCAAAAGGGCTTTTTTTTGTTGCTGTCACTATCATTGCTTTGTCACAGTCTCCTTCTCCTGTGTGTAAAGATTCACATAAATGTAGAACTTCTAGAACATCTATGCAGAAATTTTTATTTTTGGAGGGTTTGGGTTTACATGCCAAGGTTCTGGCAGTGGGGCTGCAGGGGCTGACTCTGTGAGGAGAGGCCGGGGCTGCCCCACACCAGACACAGCCGGTTCCAGCCGGTTCCAACAGCCCCACCACTGAGCCTGTGTGGAGCAGGTCTCCTGACAGGAACTGTAGCCCACAGAGAGCCCACACTGGAGCAAACGTGTGAGGAAGGAGTGACAGAGAGGGACCGTCATGGACTGACCACAACCCCCCATTCCCCATCCCCTCTGCGCTGCTCAGCGGGCAGGAAGAGGTAAAGAACTTGAGAATGAAGGCATGAAGCTAAGCTTGCAAAAACCCAGGGTATTGGGGGGAAGGTGTTTAGTTTTTGTCTTTCTCACCATCCAAATCTATTTCAATTAGCAACAAATTGAATTAATTTTCCCCAGGTTGAGTCTGCTTTGTCCATGATGGTAACTGATAAGTGATCTCCCTGTCTTTATCTCAAGCCACAAGCTTTTTCATCTTATTTTCTCCCCCGTGCTGCTGAAGGGGAAGAGCGTGAGAGTGGCTGGGTGGGCGTCTGGTAGCCGACCAAGGTCAACCCGGTAAGGTAGGGTAAAGGGAGAGTCTTGAATGGGAATTCGCCCAACCTGCTCTATGCAGGGCTGTAAGCAGTATGAAGTCCTAACACAGCAAGCCTGCTTTATATTGATGGTTCCAGCACCTGGCACAATCTACCTGCCCAGAGTATTTCCAAAATCTGAAGCCATAAACTGGCAACTCTATAGGAAACATTACAACATGAAACATAAGCAACGGTGCGTTTAAAGCTGCTGTCATCACTAGCTCTGATCTTTCAAACTCTCATCCTGACATTCACTACCCTTGCAATGCAATACTGAAGGAATAGATGTAGTGACAAGTCTCACACAAAGCACTGAGGAAGCAGCAGTTTAAAAAAAAAGAGAAAAAATTATGCTTAAAAACAAAAAAAGGAGAAAGATGATTTCATCAAAAATCAGCCAGCCAGATTTTATTAATCCTGACTGTACTTGCAGGATCTGCAAAGGACTATGGACTGTTGTACTTCCTTACATAATTGTTGCCAATCACCTCTTTAAGCTAGAGACACTGCACAGACAGCAGTCTTACAGAAAAAAAAAAAATTTTAAAGGGGAAAAAAATTTCAACTTGTTGGCTTTAAATTCATTAAGATACTGGACTTTAAGAGAATTCAGGGAAAAGAGATAAGGATTTGAGGAAAAACAAAACAAACAAAAAAAAGAAACAAGGGCAAACCCCCAGAATTTGTTGAAGACTATTTAGAATATTTAAAATTGCTGTTGAGCATAAAATGAACAAAAGTAAAAAAAAAAAAAAAAAATTGCCATATCTAAGTGCCACATTCCCATGATAATATGGAACAGCATCATATGCTGCAATAAAATGTTTTAGCTGATCATTTCTTGTCTTTTTGGCACTCTGCTGACACACTTTTTAAAGTGTTAATTAAAAAAAGCATCAAATCAACACTACAAATTGGATAGACTCGTGCCCTACAGTCTCTTCTGACCACTAATTTGTGGAGCTGGGGCTCAGCCAACTTCCAATGAATCTGTGGAGAGTTTCCAGCAAACTGTCATCGCAGCAGGATGCAGTTCTTGATAGGGTGATCATACATGGCAAGTGAAGTGATGTTGAACTGTCACTACACAAGTCTGTTTTATTGTGCCTGAATCTTCTTTTAAGGCTCATCCAAAAATGGAGATTGGCACGTTATTTCTAAATACACATTTATAATATAATGCACCTAAAACCTCGTAGTATCTGCATGAAAGCGTGCTTTTTGGATTATTGTCACATTGTGGGAGAATGACAAAGAACACTGGACTAGCTGTAGCTCTAGAACACATAGTTTTAACGTTTTTTATATTTCTAAAGAAAATGGGCCATGACAAGAGACCTGAATGTGGAGTACTTTCCCCTTAGGGATGCTGATTTTTTTTTCCTTTCTATTTTCTTTAGTTTGAATAAAGAATTTTAAGATTTCAAATACGTGACTGTATTTTAAGTGTGCCTAGTGCAGCAGCCCTCCTATGCTCATTTATTGATTATATTTTTAGGAGGCTATTTCCAAGATACAGTTAAATAAGCACAAAAAGAAAGCTAATCTGCATGTAGAAAACTACTAATAATAAGTTGGAAATTCAGTGTAAAACTATTGACTTTTGACAGGTTTCTGCTTTCTGAACATGGACCCAGACAAGGCTACTACAGCACAGAGTAAAAATCAGCAGTGAGTTAGTCAACGCCTCCCATGATGTACCTTCCCTCCAACAGCCTTCAAAATATCACAGGTAAAGTCAGTGAAGTGATAGTTAAATGTTTTTATATTCCTGGAGAAAACAAAACTCCTTATGTGTTACTGCCATGGGAAATCAGAACATCACTTACCACTCTGCAACTTCTTCCTTAGATACATTTCCTTTGTCTAAACATTAAGATGGGAGGAAAATGAAAGAAATCTCTGCTTATTGCAAGATTAATTCACAATAGTAGTATCTTATACTCTCCTGTCTTTCCATCCTGGAGGACAGACTGGTAAATTGTCTGAAGTGTCTTGTAAAAGAGATAATTTAGTTTGAATCACTGTTTTCTGAACTCAGAAAAACAAAGAGCAAACAAGACCTTTTTAAGACTGTCCCTCTACAGAAGACGCAGATTTAAGAGGACTGACTTTTAGAGGGTAGGCTCAGTACTTCCTGAAAATTAGGAAGTCCAATGTGAAAACCGAGGAGGGAAGAGAAGCATGTAAAGACTAGCAGCCACTGGAAAAGATGGTGGGAGCGTGTTCAGATATCTGTTGATGGCATTGAGAGTACACAGGTATATAGCAATGTTGCATGATATTTTCCATTCTGAATCACTTTGCCAAATTAACTCTTGGACTGCAGTCTTTCTGATAGCTCTCCCCCTCAGGGAAAATATTTGTCCCACTTTAAGGCTTTAACCAAAATGATTCCATCATTTCCAAGAGGAAGTTGAAGAATGTTATGGTTTTTTCTGTTGAAAAGCTCATCACGTCTAAGTTATGGAACAGGATCTTGTCCTTGGGCAGCAGACAGTCCTCTTTCAGAAGGATACAGACCAGGACATGCAGGATGATAGAGGCAGCTGAAATAACACAATCAGCCAGGAGGACCAACAGCCCTCCAAGGCACGCGGTCACTTGAATACCTAGGAATAATCACTTTGCAGTGAGATTTTAATTGGCATGTCAGGAGATCAGAATCAGGTTCTAGCTTCAGATGGGCTTCATCCCATCTGTGTAATTCTTATACAGCTCCATCAAGTTATTTAAGCAGGCTTGGTAAGAAAGAGTGAGAAGGGAACTAAGGGGACAAGTCTGAATTAGATGCAGACTGTTTAACTATCTCAATATAAGTGTAAACTCTTTTTTATTAAAAAAAAACAAAACAAAAAACCCCAACACAGTACATCGTTCCTTGCTCCAAAGAAACATCTACCAAAAGAAGAGGCCAAACTGAGACTAAAAGACAGAATGTATATTAAAACCTTAAGTTTTCTGACTGAAGAGTTAGCAGGACTTGCATGCCCAGGGGAATCAATCCTTCATCAGACATGCAGGCATCCACCCATCATGCATGCATAGTACTCTGTTTTGGAGACATATCACAACATACACAATGGCAGACTCAGCCCAACAAAAAAGTATTTCTAGGGGAACCATGAAGAAACCTGGCAAGAAGAGACACTTTTTTAATGGCAAGTGGATATTACACTCAAAATAGCTTTTCCTCATTTCCAAAGCAGTTGAAGCAACACAAATAAAGAACTCCAGTCTGAAAGGTGAAAACAAAAGCATAAAGCATATTCATCACAAAAAAGCAGGATCCAATGCATCACTCCACTAAACAGGGCTCTCTTGTGTTCAGAAGAGGACAACACAACTGGCAAATTGCTAGACATCTCTTTCCCTGTTGACCAGATCCAACTCTACTTACTTTTCTGCATCAAATAAATTCACAGACTAAGAATACAGAACTTCTTAGTGGGGAAGGAGATAGAAATGTTGGTCAGCCTCTTTGGAGAGGATACCAAATGTAAGTCACAATAAAGACAGTGACCAACTGAGAGCACTTACAGTTTCCATACAGAAAAATCATTGCATCAACCCATAAAAGCCATGCCAACTCAACAGATGGGATTAGATTTTGAATTGCACCTCATAACCCTGAATCCCTTTTCTCTATTCTGGCATTTCAGAAGAAGGTAAACAAGCAGTGGATCACCCTATGTGTGTGTATTGGGCGAAAAGCCTTATCCACCTGAACAGACTGATCTGGAGGTCACCTGTCAAGTGAGAGACAGAACTGAGAAAAAAACCCCAGCATAAGAGTCAAGACAAGAGGGATCCAGATAGCCCAGACAGACCCAGAGTGACTGTAAAGACCACTCAGAAGTTACAAAGGAAGTGAGGGATGTACTGTGTAAAGGCATTAGTGCTTAGTCAAGACCCGTGTCTCTCTCTGAGATGGAGAGTGGCTATAAGTAGTTGCTTATGACACTTCAAAAATCCTGTACTTCTCCATTTCCTTCTGCTGTCAAGTGCCTCTGAAAGGGTGAATCACACACTCAGGTTATGCTAAAAGTCAAGGGCCATGGCACCGGTTTGCTACAGCAGCTCTGCAGTTCAGGGTCAATGCAAGTCCTGAGACCAGATACTACAAAGGATAAAAAGTCTGAAAGAAATGATAGGTTAAGAAAATGTGGGTGTGGCAACCACCTTCTTCAGGAGCACTCTAGGGCCCAAAATTCACAACCCCCCAACATCCACCAAGGGAAGAATTAAAAAAACCCACCTAGCTGGTAAAGGGGGAGAAGATAACTGGCTCAGAAGTGCATTTCTATTTTATCAGATATGAATTACAAATCAAACACAGCAGGCTAGAGAACGAATCATTAATTTTTCAGTTCTTGAACCACAGATATCATGTTTAGCTCTATCTCACTGGCCATTGTAACACAATGCAAGAAAAATTATTTGGCAAAAGTAGTTAGCCGTTGTGGAATGACATACAAATAAAAGTTTAAAGACTACAATGTTACTGTTAAACTTTTAAAGACAGACAATGAAGCTTTAGTACATGTATCTCCATATTCATAGAGTCATGCAGATTTAAGTGTTAAAAAATCCAAAACAGTCTTGCTGCATGACATTCCCTTGCATTTGAGGATGGCCCAAACTGACGTTAGATGGAGAAGAAACTCTAGAATAAACCGTATCTTCAGAAGCCTCCTCTGAAAGAATGATCTCCATTGAGTTTTGGCCTCACAGGACATTAGCCTGGAGTTAGCACATATGTGCGAAACTTCCTAAACACCAATACTCCAGTTGTACTGTGCCTCTCTGCCTCAGTTCCCCTCTCTGAGGAACAGGGATGATAGCACTGACAACCTAATTCACAACTAATGCTGCTGGAGACCAGAAGGGACAGAGACTTCAACATAGGGAGTGGCAGTTTTGCCCCAGCTAACTACGAGTGTAAGAAACAGCCACAGATAAAATCTTGCACTTAATGCAGAAAATGGATTAAGTGACTTGCCAGAGAGAGTACAGAAAGCTTTTTGCAGGATTAAGACCTTAGCCCAGGTACTAGGTGGCCCTATTAATAGTACTAACCAAAAATAATTTTTAAACATCTGTACCTACATATACACAGCTGAGCATTTTCACAGGTCTGTGTCTTCCACGGCCTTGCCCTCTGACTGAGTAATGGCATCTCCTGGGCAACTCCCAGATGGGAATCACACATCATCCTACATAAGTCAGGAAGGGTCCCACGAAGGCTTATGACCATGCTCAAAGCTTCCTACCAGAAAGGGCCCAAATGTGAAACAAAAGATCACTATGCTGTGTTCTATCTAGTCTTCTTCAGCTCAAGCATTAGAGAAGGAAAGCAGATGTTTCCCAACCTGTTGAAAACACTGTTTATCATCATGATCAGGAGCAAATTCAATGTCACATGTAAGACTTTGTATCTTATTATCATTGCAATCTATCTGTCAAATGCCATATTCTGAAAATACACAAAGATAACATGACCAGAACCATCCCATTTCAAGGAACCAACCCTTTTACTATTATAAACAAAACTGTGTCAGCTTGTCCTCCTCCACTATCCCCCAGCTTCTTGAGAGCATTGCTCATATAGACAGGCTTTTATTTAAAAATTTAACTTTCAAAATGGATATATTATGTAAGATGAGGGTATGTTCTCAGCAGAGCTCTACTGAGAGGAGCTGAGGTGGTCCTTCCAGTTTATTTGCTGATACTGTTCTGCATCTGGACATGGACTAGAAATTTTGTTCAGCAATTTAAAAAAACCCCAACACATTGATTTAATGGCCACACCCAGGAAGTTCTGTTATTTTAATCTTGTATTGTCTTTACACGTTGAAATTTCTGTGGCAAATATTAATCTCCTTTGCTGCTGCAGATGCCACAACTTCCGTACATGAACTGGAAGTTACTTTATCAGATTCAGTGGTTTCGTATCTCCTTCTGTTTGACTCGCACTATGTATCAGGAAACGGACATTTTATATACCTCTTCCTACAGAATTATCAAACTTGGTCATTTGAAGAAAAATTCCAGTGCCTGTCGATGCTTTTATTGTTTTTGCCACAAAGGTTTGTTAGCCATTTACAAAGAATGCGGTATGTGCAAAGACAGCCTACTTGTGCACTGACCAAGTTAAAAACTATATAGAGAGGCTGTTGCTTTGTACAATGTTATTTTAAAATGCACATAGTATGAAATCTTTCTTTAGAGCTACATTACTACACAAGCTTGTACTTGGTTCTTTGCAGAGTAATTAGCACACAGTGTAAAAAGAGTTAAAGTATATGATGAGAAGTAATGAACCTGTGAATTAGGATACTAAATTATAACTACATTATAAAACTGATATATAACTATAACAGGGTTAGCATGCATGTCCTGTTCACTGTTATGGCTCTACCTGTAGCAGTTTTCACTAGCTTCTGCACACTTCTCAAACAGTTTTAAGCATTTAACGTGGATCAAGGCCAGCTGCAGAAGTTATAACTGAAGACAGGCAACACAGAATTGATTTGGAGGTAGGGACCAGAATAACATTTCTCATCCAATAAATCTGTGAGAATGGGGAATTCCAGTTGTCACCTAGATAGTAGTTAAGAAAGGAGACAAGATTCTTTAACCAGAAATGCACATATACAGGAAAGAGTTCATGCTTTTGGGGTCTTGCTAATAATTTTTAACTGAGGCAACATCAGGGGTAAATGCCACATAATGCCCAATGGAAATGAGTCCTGCTGGCTAAATCCCAACACCATCCTAGTGATCTTCGTGAGCCACAGATGTAAAGTACAAGGACAGAGCTAATGTCTGTACAACCCCTGAAAATGAACCTGGATTGCCAACTTGAACCACAAACCTCAACGTACATTCAAGGAGTGACTCGTTAGAAAAGTAATTTGCTTCCATGTGGCCAGGTGATTAAGGCAAGGGTTGCAGCAAGATCTTCAAACAGAAAAGATAGATGTGAGACTTATGCACCATACAAGGGAGAAATGAGAAGATAATTTAAAACGGAGGGGAGAGGGGAACCTAGAGTTACTGGTCAAAGTCACAGGTTTGACCACATGAAGATGATCATACAGACATCCATCCCCAAGTCCCTGTTCCACCGTTGTGCCTTGGGATGTTGGAGGAGAAGCCAAATTAACAGTGTGGTTCCAGGGGGAAGTCTCTGGGCAATGGTTCCTGAGCCCAATGCTGGACACAAACCCCATGGAGGGAGAGCATGCCCACTTACACAACTAATGACTCCTGACACTTGGAGCCAAGAAACTACGCAATCAAATGCTGGGAGGTGGTTCAGCAAGCTGCTGACAGCAGACAAGGGTTAACCACTGGTGCTCAGTGTTATTAGATTATAACACATCTGGAGAGTCTTATTGCTAGGGCAAACATTAATCTTCAGAGAAAACTAAACATGCAAAATGAGATCTAACTCATGAGAAAAAAAATTGAAAGGGAGGTTATACACAATGAAAATAATCCCAAATAACTTTTGAAACTGAACTGGCTGAAATGGGGGAAAGGAAGTGTTTTTTCCATGAGAAAATACCTGCCTCTCCCAGCTGACTGGAATCAGAATAAGCAGAAAAGTTTTAAGCTGAACCTTTCCATTTTGAAGCATTTCTGTGATTGACGCAAGTTTAAATTAAAGTGATGCTTGTTTATAGAAATGTCCAAGCTTTCCTTATTCCCAGCACTGTACTTAAATTGTGTTGATACAGATATTACATTGGATTATTTCCCTGAAGACATGAAAGAGAGCTAATGTAAATGCCAATTTAGTTTTAAGAATCCTGGGAGAGTAAGGCTTTCTCTGACTTTACTTATGAAAGCCCTTATATATTTAAGCAGTTTCAAGTTTGCTTTGTTAGGCTCCAACTTAAAAAGTAATTTGTTCATTTAAGAATATTCTGTGATTAGTTTGGTCTGAGTGCGTATAGGGGTCTTCTGGAGAGTAGTCATTTCAAAGCGGCACATACAAACCTTATTTCCATTGGAATTACTGAGTAGTCAGCCTCTATGAACGCCTCCCTTCATCAAAAAATAATGACATCATTTTATATGTGGCTTGACAACAATCTGTATTTCATGTATTCCCATCTTCATATTGCCTGCCTTGCTCCACAGAGCTTGTTGTCCTCTTGCACAAAGGGCAGCATTTCCTAATTATGTGACTTCACACAATGTTAAAGTACATAACAAAATGGTGCACATGTATGCTGGAAACAGCTGCTTTGGTGTTTAGATCTAAAATTCAAGAGGTCTTTTTTCTGCACCTGGCTCCACTGTCCTTTGTTACTGGATGATCTTAACACACAGCAATAGAGTACAGATATTTCGTAAGGAGTTCACATTTGAAGTCCACAAATTCTGCGTTTACACTTTCACGAACAGAAAACCATGGTAACCACTGCAATATCTAAGTATGGATTACTGTACAGTTTATTCCATAATATTAATCCTGAGAAAAACAAAGAGGCAAGTACCCACTACTGTCTGCATAATAGGTTTAAAGCTCAGAACTTTAGGCATTTTGGACAGCTTTGAAGCAAGTCTAGCTAAATTGCATTAGTAATTGCATACGAACAATCAGTGACTAATTAAATCCTCTTTCTGGATACAGATTACTGGCTGAAGATTTATGTAGTATACACTATGCTGTGGTGTACTCATTTGAATTAATTATTGTAATCACCAAGCAAGGATCCCCAAAACCACCTCTCTTACAGTAAAGTAAGATCTAGGCTGACTACATTTTTCCAATCTATGGCATTCTTTGCAAAAGGATAATACAGAATTTTCATTAAAAACTGCAGCATTACTGTTTCAACCCGCATGCCTCTTCCTTTCAATTTCATTAGCGGCTCCCACTGACAAATGATCAACTAATAGTAGCTCTGTAACAGTGCAGCCAAATTGAACGTTACTCTTGGATTAGTAAGAAAGAAGTCTTGTATCTACTGGCTCAAATCAAGGACAGTAAATCAGTGTTCCACTTTTGCGCTGGTTACACAAGTGTAGCACTGACTGAGCTTTTAAGATAGGTCTCCCCACTCCAGTATGCATCTATTTCATGCTCTAAATTGGCTTATACCACCTTATTACTGTATTCCAGACATCTTCCAATGCAAGCTAAACAAAACTCATGGTTTCCCCTTGTAAGCCTTGAAAAGTTTCCTTGTAGCTTATACACTAAGTAAATTAAGAACAGAAAACCTGTCTCAGGTCATCTTTCACAGGTCCCACATAGATCCCTATGCCACAGGGTGCTACAGTTGATTTCAGTTAAGAAGCACCTAGTAACAGAGTAAGTTGTTAACACAAAAATGTTAAGTGTATAATTAATTAACAACTGTCCCAGGTAATGAACCTCAAAAATCAGACCTCCAAGGTCACCACATGTATCTGTCTCTCAATTTAAGTTTTATTTGTGCTTTGAACAGTAGCATCCCTTAATTTACATGACTAACAAACCAATTGAGTTCCCATGTCATTTGAACAATTTTGTAGAGATTGCTTCTATTTATAAAAGGAGACACGTGTGGCATTCTCAGACAAACATGGACAGTATTTAAATTAGCATCTTGAAAAGGACTTTATACAAAAATAGAAAAATTGCTTTTATATTCATGCACAAAAGGCTGAGAGACCCACCCTGATCTAATTGAGACACTCTCTCATTCCTATTTCCATACATCCTTAATCTCTGCTCATTAAGAAAAATAGAAAGGAGGTTGCTACCGATATAAATCACACACTGACGACAGCTGTGGATGGCCCAACTACAGGAATAACTTTCATTGCATTAGCTCTTCTGCCTTTAAAACTAGATCTACAGTGAGCATTGAAAGGCCACTGTGATGGCTACATGCAGATAGCTGTGCATCTGTTGTGGTTTAACCCCAGCCGGCAACCAAGCCCCACACAGCCGCTCACTCACCTCCCTCACAGTGGGATGGGGGAGACAATCAGAAGGGTAAAAGTGAGAAAACTCATGGGCTGAGACAAAGACAGTTTAATAGGTAAAGCAAAAGCTATGCAAGCAAGCAAAGCAAAACAAGGAATTCATTTCCCATTTCCCATGGGCAGGCAGGTGTTCAGCCATCTCCAGGAAAGCAGGGCTCCATCACACGAAACGGTGACTTGGGAAGAGACAAATGCCATCACTCCAAACGTCCCCCCTTCCTTCTTCTTCCCCCAGCTTTATATGCTGAGCATGACGTCATATGGTCTGGAATATCCCTTGGGTCAGCTGGGGTCAGCTGTCCCGGCTGTGTCCCCTCCCAACTTCTTGTGCCCCCTCAGCCTACTTGCTGGTGGGGTGGGGTGAGAAGCAGAAGAGGCTTTGGCTCTGTGTGAGCACTGCTCAGCAATAGCGAAAACATCCCTGAATTATCAACACTGTTTTCAGCACAAATCCAAAACATAGTCCCATACTAGCTACTATGAAGAAAATTAACTCTGTCCCAGCCAAAACCAGCACAGCATCCCACAGCTGAAGATGTCTAGCTATTTAATACCATCAACAAAGATGATTTTCCTTTTCCCTCTCCCAAACTACAGGAAGAAAAAATATTCCTGTTGATAATAAACACTGGGGTTTTTTTCTAAAGGAATGAATTTTAATAGCTTTCAGAAGTGTTCTGTATTGCCAACTTTGCTGATCCCCTTGGAAGCAAAGATGATAGAATCAACTAGTTAAAAGCAATAAAACTGAACTCTCTTCCAGCATTAAAAAAAAAAAAAAAAAAAAAAATTTCACACTTCAGTTAAATGGATTTTCCTGTTGAGATTGCCTTTTTATCTTGTATGACAAGTTTGTCTAGATTCGCTTTACAAAAATTATATACCGAGATGAAATTGCCACAGCTTAAAAGGACATTTCTTTGTCATAACAAGAATAAATATTTTTCAGAAGCTGACAGACATGACAACTGAGATGACTCAGGTCAACCTGGCACACCTTACCTTTTCTGGATCACAAGTAGAGTGGACAGGGAAAACCTGCCATTAAAGATACATTAAGATGGAAAATGTTAAGGTATCTCAGGAGGCTAAACTGCACTGCTTGAAATCATTTGTGAAGTCAGTTTTGAAATTCACCTGATTAAACTGATGCACACTTTTTTGCACACCCTTTTTCCTCTATATAGCGTGATCTGCATGACTGTCAGTGAATGTATACTTTGTGAAGCTGCTCCCTACCAGTTCCAGCAATTTCTTGATTTGGCATGTGGGAAGGAAAAAAAAAATAAAATAAAAAAATCAGCAATACGTTAATACTCCAAGTAGTGAAGTATGGTTTATAAAGAAAGTTCAAGAAGGGGGAATTTGTTCTTTTTCACAATTAGCATTACCATTATCAAATGAACCCTTAGAATGGCTAGAAACAGACAAGGAGGATGAGCTTTATGTTGCAAAGGTTTCGGAATTACAAGGATGTCTGGTATGACCGTTCAGTTAGTACCAGGGGAAGTGGATAAGCAGAGTGGCAATGTTTCCATGTGCTTGCATACACACCACAGTAAACCTTGAACTTCTGGCATTATACATCGCAAGCAACTGCCACCAGAGCTACACCCAAATCCACAAGCAGCCTTCAGCAAGTTATTAGACAGAGGCCAAACCATAAGAGGGATGCAAGTTCACACTCCAAGGCAGAATTCATGCCATCCAGCACCATATTAAGATTAAACAATCTGAGCTACGATTTTATCTTTATTTCCTTTTTTTGTGCATCTACTTATTAGCATCCGGTTCTATTTCCTCTAGGCTGGTATAAAATGCACCTACGTTACAGATGAAGCTCTATAACATCTGTAATATACATTCTAAATCACATTTTATCATTTGTTCTAACTGAAATCAGAACACTGAAATGGCAGAAGTGAACATCTGAACATCTGGAACTGGAGTTCACTGAAGCCCTTAAAATACTTTAGGTAAGAAAAACATCTTTGGATACAAATCAAATTCACTAAAGCAAAGATGATCTTCTACTAGCTTGACCTTTGCTGGTGACTAAACAAACCCAAGTCAAAAAAGCAGACGATGCTTTCCCTTTTTTAGATCTATGAACATATACAAGTCGTGGGAGGATGAGATATAACAGATAGTTCAAGAATTTTAGGTACACATATAATTATATTTCCATTAACTATCATCCAGAATGGTTACTATAGTTTTGAACTTTAAAATGCTATTACATATTTTAGGGCTATTCCAATGCAGTATCAGATAATTGGGGGGGGGACACGACACGGACGACAGGGGAAGTGCTGATGATTTAAGAAGTGCATTTATCATAATATAAGTGTATCTGAATTCATACACAGCTAACCTGTATGTTTAAGCCATTGCAGAAATGCTGAGTCTTTCCAGTTCATGAAAAACAGTAACATGATATACAAATGTGGGGGGAATACCAAAAATGTTTTTAAACATTCATGAATGAAGACGAGTTTTTCTTCTTGCTAAGGTAAATCCACCAGCCCTGCTACTGAGTACAGTCTACCTTCCATTCTTCCTCCTTCTACCATCTGAATAGCAAGAGTATAAGCTATTTTGCTATTTTCTTTCCATCCCTATGGTGACTTCAACTTCATTTGCTCCTCTACACCAATTTATCACTCCTCAGTTGTTTCCTGAAGGTTATTGATATTAAATTCCCGTGTGTCACAGACTGCATTAAAAGTGCCAACTGCATATGTCTGTGGCATATACCTTTGATTACCACCCATTATGACTTCTAAGAACAAAGTTGAAGTCTCATTTTCAGTAATGACTGAATGAATTTTCACCTTACTTGTGCTTTCACTTCACCTAGAAAATTACCCATTTTATTATCCCATTTAAGCGAGTAATATACAGCAGCGTTACTACCATTATATCAAAGAAGTAGTGGCACCTGGACCTTTGTTATGAATTACGTGTTTCTGCTATATTTCAAAGATGCTCAAGTGACTGCATCCTACAGAAAACGTAGTCTGAAAATGGGTATTTTATCAGAAATTTCTAGTCTACAATATTCAGTGAGGGAATGAAGAGCTTTTTTTCTCCTTACTAAAATGAGCCACCGTTTTTCCTTAAAGCCTTATGCTTTTAGCTTGCTATGTAATCTATAGATACAGGCATTGCAGCTGCTAAACTAACTCAGAGGTTCTCAGCACTAAAAACTAAATTAAGTAGCACAATTTAAACACGTGAAGAGAACTATTAGCTCCAGAATAACCATAAAGTCATGTTAGGTTGACCTGGAAAAGACCTTTATGATCATCGAGTCCAACCGTAATAGTTCATTGGGTGACGTTATGCTTTACAGCATTATGCTTACTGACAATTAAGCCGCATTCTCTACTAATACTGAAGTTACGCAACCTAAAATAAGGTGGGAAGTTCTCAAAACTCAGGTTCTTTGAGTAAACACACTAAGCTTTGCATCATAGCAGTCAGTAGTCAAAGGCATAAGAGCCCAGACTTCACTGAAATAAGTTAAATTGCTCTCTCTAACAAAAGGCCTTATGAGAAATATGAAGAAAAAAGGTTTGATAGAAGTAATTTCAGGTCTGCTACAACTGAATCACTCTGGATTCTTGCAATGTTAAGAAGAATTACATCTTCCTTCATTATGCTATCCGATTTGTTCATATAAGTAGATTAACCTAATCGTTATATATAACATTATTGATAGATTCCTTCATAATGCCTGGAGTTAATGCTTGTTTACTCTCCTACTGTGACAAATCAGACCACCTACTCACATGCTTGTATTTATTATTAAAGGAACACACATGGAGTGCTAAAAGCCTGCAATAATACAACTGCAATATTTAGTTGCCTTTCTAGGCAGTAATTTTGACAGCTAAATAGTTTAGTTCCTCCTCATAAAACCAGAAGGAATATAACAGCGACACAGTGAAACCTAAATAGTTAGCTGAGGAAAAAGAATAAAGGAGAATCTATAACAGAATTTTCCCAAATTAAGAGTACCACTGATCAATACCACCATGAACTACTAGTGGATACTCTGTATTTCAAACACTCTTTATATGCTGCTGTTCAGCAAAGGTGTTTGGGCAAAAGCTAAAAAATAAAGACTACACTACTAAAAAGCTAACCCTGGCCTTAAAGTTCAAAGAGCTTTTCATCTAGCAGAAGACACTCATAACACGTGGCTTGAGCCCACAAACACGTCTAGGGAGAAAGCCGAGTCAGAGCCTCTGTTTTTCATACATGTTAGTCAGAAATGTTTCCAGTGCCCTAGAAGGATTAATTTTTCTATTCAGTAAGTGGATTAAAAAAGAGTTATTATTCAATTTTTCCACATATATTAACCTTCATTATTCAGTTCCACTGCACTGAAGTTGTTCAAGTCCCTGATATCCCACTGAGCTAATCTGCACCCAAAATTTGATATCCGAGTCCCATCCACCATCAGTTTCATGTATTTATGTACAGGTTAGTTCATTAACAGACATAGCACAGAGCTTAATGACATAAATAAGGAATTAATAAACACAAATATAAATCTTCATCTGATAAAGTTCTTGTGCTATGACAAGCAAGCAGGGATTGTATCAATAACACTCCTGAAAGCAATTTTAGGCCAGTGTCTCAACTGCTGCATATGAGACATCTACCTAACATCAAAAGAGTTGTGCAAATCAACAACCCTGAAAATTCAGGTCTCTCTCAGCCTTGAATAATATATCACAACAAAAAGATCTTCAGGACACAAAACACTGTCTATGGAAAAAGATAAAAACTGGAGAGGCTCAGGAAAGGGCAAAAAAACCCCACCACCACACAAAGACACTAATCTCATGCATACTACTTGCTTTGATTCCAAGACAAAGATAGATTTTACTAAAACTGCTCTGGATCAAAACCAACAGCAATTCCATACAAATTTATCTGAGTATTTTTGAATGGACAGGACTTCAGATACTGCCTGACAACAGTTGCTCAATTATGTGTTACTTTTATTACGCACAAGACTTGGCAGCAGCAGAGAACGTATGTCTGAGACAGTCCTCAAAAAATTTACTAACACTTCAAGATGCACAGGCCAAGTTACAATATGGAGAGATCCTAAAAATACTTCATTTTGCATGTAATTATTCACTGATAACAGAGGGAGCAGAGTTAAGTCTGAGATTCGGTAATAGACTAAAGCCAATTGCTGCTTCCGTACAGTAACAAATTCTAAAACGAACATCTCAGTTGATGTCCTGCTGCCAAAAAGGATGTTTCAACAACAACTGTGTTACCAGGAAAGTCTTCGATCACTAAGCAATTTGTAGCTCTGTGTTGGAAGTATCATGTGAAAACAAACATACAGCTTCCAAAACAACCTTTGCATACATCCATTTCTCAAGATGCAGGACAAATAAGCACTGGCATTAAGACCCCTTTTTTTGACCATGAAACCACTTAGAAAATATTCACAACACCAATGTCAACCAAGTTCATTACAGAAGCCAACTTCTGTCTTGCGTTTGCCCGCGAGCGCCAAACTATAATTAGATGCCCAAATGATGAATGATAGGCTTATACCTGTACCAGTTCTTGGGGCTTGTACCAGTTCTTGAAAGAGTATAATATCCTGAAAGGATTTACCAGTACTTCATATCAAATGCATTAAAAACAAGCAACGAGAAATCACGTCACATTGTCAAGAGCATAACTCAGTGTCAAAACCTGTTCCGATTAAAGAAACTGTTAGACAAAACAACATTTGCATTTTATTCTGAAATCCTGCATTAAGATTACCACACCAGTAATGAGCGTTTTGAAACATCGAGAATCATATCACAGCCAAACCAAGAAAGATAGACATAGACACATATTCCCACTGTTACATAGCCTTCTGCTTCTAACAGCTTCACTGAGCTCAGTTAAAAATTAGCAATGGCAAACCAAGGAAACCAGTTTCAAAATAAGTGAAACAATAAATCTTAATCTCCAACAGCAACCTTTTCACCTTCCCAAAAAGCAGCTTAGTCACAAGCTCATTTCAGAGCCCAGTTTTGTAGCATCTCTCTCGAAATACCGACAACGCCTCTGCAGGGAAGCTGCCGTTACCCCAGCATCGGAAGGGTTAGCGATCGACATAACTCAAGTTTATATAAAGGGAGAGGAAACAGAAAGCTAAAGCACTACACCACTCACATATTAATGTAACTACAGGAGATGTGCAAGCCGACCGCCAGAGCTCAATTTTGCATTTAAGGGAGAAGGGAACGAGAGAAGAGGAAACAGGGAGGGAAAAAAAAGTTTCCCCCTCCCTCCTGCAGGCAAATCTAAATGTGTTCATTAGATCCTCAGGCTTTTAGGGACAGTTATATAAAAATATGTAGAATCCGTAACGCTTAGAATAGGACTCCTTCCACCACTTCAGAAGGCTCTGCCGGATAAACCCCGAAACACCCGAGATTCACGGAAAAGGCCAGCTCTCCCTCCCGAAGCAGGAGAGACTCTGGCCAGATAAAGCACAGGCTGGATTCACGCCTCTCGGCACCGGGGCGGCTGTGCCTGGAGATGCGTTCCTCTCCCGTACACCAGCCCCGCTCGCACAGCCCGGGGAGAGGGGGGCCGCGGTTAACTGGCACCGTTGATGTACCCAGCCGGCAGCTGCAGGAGTCCGACGGGGCTTACGTGCCATGAAATGGTGGATCTGACCGTCAGGCACGTTTTACGGTACGGAGAGCTAAGAAGCCTCTGCAAACCAAAGCCGGGAAGGGATAGCAGGAGGCAGGCAGGGAGCGGGACCAGCAGCGGCAGGGCCTGGAGGAGCTGTCAAGCCCAGCCGCCTCCCCCCGCCGGGCCGGGCGGCCCCAGCCCAGGTCCCCCTCCGCCAGAGCGGTACTTACGTGAAAACAAAAAATAAAGTAGTCGAACCCACTAATAAGGCAGCTGCTGTGGAGACAGGGATGTATTTAGTAGGTTTAAACCTCTTTCCAGTGCTGCTGGGCATCCTGTAGTTTACACATCACTATGTAAATCCAACCCGAGAGGAGGGAGCCGGGAGGATGCGGGGACCCTCCGGCGCGGGGAGAGCGGGACCCGGGCGGCTAGGAGGGACGGGAGAGGGACGGCGAGCAGCTGACCTCCAGCACAGGAAATCCCACCCACACCGCCCAGCCCACTCGGCTGATGTCAACCGGCCCCTTAAGGTAGCGCTGCGGGGAGACAGGGGCGCGCAGCCAGCGCGGCCCCGCGGCGCCCGCCGGAGCTGCGGCCGGGGCCGAGGCCAGGGCCGGGGAGCGCCGGCTCCTCGGGGCAGCCCGAGCCACCGCCGGCCGGGGCGCAGCACGGACTGTCCCTCCCGCAGCAGGGACGGATCTGCCGCAGCAGGGTGGATCTCGTTCTCTCCCTCTTACGAGGAGAAAAGGAGAGGGAAAAAAAAAAAAAAAAAGAAAAAAAGGGGGGGTTTATTGAGCTCTGCAAGGCTCTTTGTGGGACATGAAGGCGGCTTTAACAGTTCGCTCTACAACGCTGCTCTAGAGCTGGGGTGCAAAATACCAAAATACCTCGGCTGTGCGAGCTGCCGCGCTGCTGCAGCACCCCGCTGAACTCGGCAGGGCTCTGCGCCAAGGAGAGGGTCCCTTCAGGAGAAGCGTATTGCAGGACCAGGGCCTGCAGTAAATTCAGAACTGGTCAAGTTGGACACAAATTGTGCAGTGCTAGCTCGGTGAACAAAACCCTACGTTTTATTCGGCTAAACCCAGATGCACAGTATTAAGAGAACTGCTGCACTCTGCCAAATTTGGCAAATTCTAAGATAAGTAACTGAGTGCAAACATAACTGAAATTACACTATACTCTGTTCTTTTTAAATCTCTTCTCTATTAGCATCAGGAGGCAGACATCAGAGGTAATTTAAGGTAACATCAGAAAGTTCACCAAACCAGCTTTCTAAAGAGCTCTGTGTGAATAGCTACTCTGTTCACATTCGGGAGGCACCACCCAGGAGCTCTCCGTACTCAGAAGTAACCCTCAGAGGGAGGAAGGGTTCAAGGCTACTTGGAAGTTTAGAAATCAAGACCAGGAGCTGCAGCTTGCTCCCTCCCTCCCGCTTTCTTCCTCAGCTAATCCCCCATTTGCAGCTGCCACCATGCAGATAACCACTGCATAAGACAACAAAAGCCACATCTGCAGCTTCTGTTTGGTGTTCTTAAAAGTCAGCTTGCCCTAGAAGGTATATACTCCAGTCCTGGTCTGAAAGGACATTATCATTTCCCATTTTAAGAGACTAGATGAGCTCCACAGTCCTAGAGGTATTAAGAACAGAACAAGTAAAACACAACAAAAAAGCAAGTAAGGGTCCTCAACTTCGCAGGAAAAAAAAAAATTTGTGAGCATCAGCTTTAATATAAGCAAATCCAGCAAGTTCCAGCCTGAAGGCATATGGTTATGTGAAATCTCAGCTTTTGCTAACTGCCACTCTCAAAAAAAAAAAAAAAAAAAAGTATTCTCTAGCTCTCTAAGAACAACTTTAAAAATGTTAAGTTTTATCCAAAAGGGACTAAAGCCAGAAGACAACTTAAAATGAACTCCAGACTTAAGTTTTTGAGGAAAGGGAGGGACACCTACTTAAGTTATTTTTGAATGCTTGGGGGACCTTGAATGTTTCCTATGCTTCACTACTCCTTGTCATGCCAGCTTATTGAAATAAATGATTCTTAAAATCTTTGTAAATAACCAAAAGGTCAACAACTTTACACAGAACCAAACTCTGCATACTAATCTGAAAGCCTTCAGGTGCACCTACACTGGCATATTAAGTTGGATCAGAAGTGTACTTTGAAAGCAAATCTCTTGATCACTGTCACTGCAGTTTGATGCATATTGCTAAGTGGTCTCAAAGCAGGTAACTGGATTCCTTTTCAACAAAACTAAGCCAAAAGATACATTTCAGGAGCACACCTAATACACTCTGGTCATGAGTTAGTTTAGCACCACTTGCATGACATAAGCAGAGACTTCATCACTTTCACCTTTTCAAGCCCTTGCCTCCCCCCCCACTCAAGCAACATTTTTGGTGAAGAATTTCAGTTGCAAACAGAACCCTGATTATTTTTCCACTGTTATTTTTATTTTAAACTGCAAAATGTTATCATAAGGAGCATTATAGACTGTTCATGAAGTTTGGTTAGCATCCTGTAATGGATGATACGACTTACTCAAACACATTTTATTACTTTTCAAGCCCTAAGAAGTTATCTCCCAAGTGACAGTCAAATCTGCATTTTTTTAGCATGGACATGCAAGTTTCCTTTCTAGGTGAGCAACAGAAGCATCCTGACAAGTTTCTAGCAGGAGTTAGGGTGCAATACACTCAAGTTCATTAAGATACATATTTGGAGGTTGGTGATTTACTGAAATTTCATTCTTTTTAAGGACAAAGCCCTTCTGGAACAGTAACATTCCTTGATGAGAATACAGGAGTTATTCTTAAGGAGACTATTCCTACTGTGTTCTCTGCACTGCATTACTTTCAATTGTATTTTCCTATATTCCTATACAGATTCTCACCTCTCTAGAAGTCTGCTTCTCAAAGGCAGCTTTGCAAGTGGGGAGAATTCAGTGCTCCTGCTCCTTCCACCCTTCAGAATGGTTTTCCCTTTATCACTCCAACATGCTAATGCTTCTCCACAGTCTCACAGCCCCAATTTAGAGCACCAATCTTTCAAACCACTCCTGTTCTGAAGGGAGGTACTCAGCAGCAAACAACTTTGGGGTTTTGGTTTTTTTGTTCGTTTGATTTTAAAGTCTCCCAGCCATGCAACACTTTAGTAAGGGACACTAAAGATAACAGCGTGAGTACGTGGTATCAGGGCACAAAGAATTGTAGCTTTCATAGCAATAAAAAAGGCGCATCTCCAAACCTCAACAGATCTTGAAAGATCACTGTGCAAGCCTGGTCTGGGCTGCACAGTCATCCTGTGGATCAAGACACATTTGCTGTGCAGCAGTGCAGTCATGCAGAACCAGCATTTCCCAAAGAGGGCTGAGACATTCCATGTTACAAGGCTACAGTGTTATGCTGAATTGTGTTTTGAGATGTATTTTTTTTTGCTGCACATTGTAGATCACCTATCAGAACGCAATAAATTTCGGTAATTTGGTGTCCAACAATTCCCACAGTTCACCTCATTTCCGTCCCACTAACATTCCTGTTCTTGAGAATGTTCTATTTTCAAGACAGCATAAAGCACTGCTGAGCAACATTCAATCTCACTATTAAAAGGCAAGTACATCTAAAGCCATGAGATGACTTTACCATTCAAACAGTAAGGATGTCTGAAGAGGACTTGACTAAAGCAGAACAGGCACATCTCAGAACTGCTCTCCTGGAACACCTCTATTTCAAGGACTGTAGTTTCTGGATTCACACTACCTTATTAGCATGCCAGAACATTTTGGCAGCATTGAGGTAAACAGCAACAGCAGCATGAGTTAGGAAAAGATTTAGTGGCTACCCAAAGAGCTAATACAGCTACAAAGAACAATCTAAAAATAATCTGGCAGAGTATGGCTACTAATTGCATATCTTTTTTTGCAAGATTTTACTCTGAGGTTTTAGCCCAAAAGAGAAAGGGCCAACCACAGAAGCTGTGTCTGAGCCACATGCCAGGGTACCATCCTCCAAGCTGGTAAGATGAAAGGAAACTCATGAAAGAGCAAGCATCAAGAAATCTCGATTGCCGTGCAATTTTCATATCAAATCATGGCACTAATGTTAGCTGGAAATCAGCTACATGGTTAAGATAATTCTTTTATTTTGCACACTTGGAAATACTGAAAATCCCTGGAATCTTTTAGTGGTCACAAGGCAATATAGCTCCTAGCTTGTATTAACTGTTGTCATTAAACGATGACCAGAATAAATAATTCTACTTTTCTTACCAGATTTGCTTACTACAACAAATGCATTGCCAGCCCATGTAGTATGGGTGACCTGCGAACTGTTCAGGGTCACTGGCAAGACCCTGGAGGATCAGCAACTAGGTGTTTCGTAAAAGCTGTTTTTCCCTCAAACTTGCACTGCTCAGTACAGAGGACATCTGGATCATCATGAGCAGCGTGGTGCTGGCAAAAAGTCCAAGCAGGCTAGACAGTTCTGGGAACTTTAATATGACAATTTTCATTTAGTTGTTCAAGTTTATTTCTTACTAGATATATCAAGAAATTATTTCCTAGTAATGGCTTTTCAGTAGCCTAAACAGATATCCCACATAACTTTCTAGATTCTTCCATGGAATAGCATTTGCTTAGAACAGAACCCATATAACATGTATTTCCCAACTGCAGCGATGGGGCATGTCAAGTTGCATTTATTATGAGACTTTGATTACTTTATTTACAGACTTGATTCCTAAACCATCCCCACAAGAAACTACTTACATTAGAATAATGTAGGCCTCTGAACAGTTTTGAAGATTCACCAACCATCCTGTTTAAAACCATTAACAAGGTGTAATTCTCCTCTACTAGGATGGAATATCACTCTAAATGATGCTGCTGAAACTGAGAAAGCCAACAGTGGTTCATGTACCAGCAAATAAATTAAGATACTAAAACTGATAAGCACTATTTACATGAAGCAATGTAACTTTAATTATACCTAGTAGAATAGACTTGAGAAATATCCTCCAAAGAATGCAAAATATTCAGTCACTTTAATGTCCAATCCATCTTTGTTGGTGTTTACATAGCTATAATTGCTTTTATGGAAAAACAGCATTAGAAAACTATATACTTTTAGCTACTTGAAATGAGGACAGCCAACACAACATGAATAGGCAAGAACTTGTGACACCATTAGCTTCTCTGTTAAGTAAATTGCACATCTTGATAGAACAGTTAATATCTACAATACAGTGGATCAGCTGATGCAAATTTGTAGTAAGACTGATAAACAACAAAAAGCTGGACTTCTCCAGCTTGAAAGTTGAAAATAAGTTTAAGACTATAAAGTTCATGAAATACTTGCAGTAGTCAGAGACCTTCCACAAAATAAGTTTGCTGTACGTAACATCTAATGCAGAATTGTGCTAGCACCTTGTTTGTACTTAAAACATTTGTCATTATATTGGTTAAAAGCATAACAGATAATCTATACCCCACAAACCCTAGCTTCACCATTAATACTTAAAAAAGTATTTTTACAAATGTAATTTATTTATGGATCTAATGTAGGCTGCAGTTTCACTAGGAGACTATACCAAACTAGTTACACAAGCAAGTCTTTCAAATATGAACAGGTCTTAAGTCAGTGGTTAATGTCTAATGTGATAGAAGCGGACAAAAGTTTTCCATACTTAAATCTGCATATTGGAAAAATACACCAGTGGTTATAAATCTGATGCATAGCTGTAGATACTAGTAACTATTCAATGCTTAAATATGAGGAGATTTTTTTGCTCCTGTGCTTGTCAGTTTTCACAGCTTCAAGAATTATTTCCTTATTATATAATTGCACAAGTTGCTTACTTGAGAGAACACCTTGTTTTCACATGAACTACAGTCTGAGAAATCACTTACATGCACAATCTACTCTACAGCTGATTACTTCAAACTTTTCTTCACCAAGCAAAATAATTCTGGTCTGTTGCAGTTGGTTTTTGTTATCTCCTGACTCTGAAAATGATACATTGTCAAAGATTGTTAGTGAAAGACTGGTAATTTCTCTTACTTCTATTTTAAAGGTAATTCTAGCTAAATCTAATTAGGAAGACTTTTAAAGTAACTCCTAAATAAGCCATCATAAAAGCAAAAATTTAAAAAAAATAAATCCTTTGTACACACCTCACTTCACTAAACTAGTGCAAGTTTACACATAGACAAGACCTCAGGAATTTAAGAACACTTTGAAATTAGTTTGGCTAATCAAAATTAAGACACCAGCTTGCCATAGACACCTTAGAAAATACAGCTTGCTAGAAACAAGCTGGACCAGGCAGAACAGATAGGTGTACTGGGAACAGAAGAGCATAAATACAGACAACTACAGAGACTTAAATGGAGAGAGGTTTGGGTTTGTTTTAAATAACCACACCACTGTTTTAAGTACTCAGCATTGAAAGCTGATGGCAATCTGTACAGGAGATCAAAAAACAATAAGGCAGTTTATAATGTTATCTCCCCCACAATCTCCATTTCTACACAAATAGTTACAATTCAGTATTAGTAAGGTATCAAGCTGAGTTTTCTGAACTCTGAATCAGCCTTGTCTTTAGAGAAAAGTTTCTAGTACCCTTAAAGTTTTTTCATTAAGTTATTCAAAGGAATGCATTGAGATGAAGCAGCATAAAGCACAGCATTTCTATTGTGGGAAGTCAGAGTTCAGCATGACTCACCATAGCCATAAAGAACACCATCCGCCTTCTGGACCTGACAGATTCTCAAATTGGGAAATCCATACTCCTAACTGGTACAGTTGGTCTGGGCTGCAGGTGCTCCTTCACAGGCAAGGAAGTACTGCTCACGCTGCAGATGCTTTCTGAACCAAATACCTCCCTACACATCTACGGAATACCAAGTGAGAAGAGATGGTATACCTGCACACTTCACCCATCCTCCTCCTCTCCTGCACAGCCCTATCACACTTCTTGCCGTGATGAAGGTATATATACAAACTGATCCCTTGTTTTTCAGTTAAATCCTTCATATTTTTGAATTAAACTTTCCAAGACATTTAGTAACAAAACTGGAAGAACTATTCAGACTTGTATTTTTGCCCTTTACATAGAGGTATTTCTTGAGCATGTTGCATCAAAAATAATAAAGATTCACAACATTCTCATGTCTGCATAGCGTTGACAAGAACTTTAATTTTCTGAGTTTTTGGTATCACAGAGAACTTGTGTTTGATACAAGCTACCTTATTACACAGGGAAAAAAAAATCATCATTTACAGTGTTAAAATACAGCAAATTGGCGTGTTTGCAATTTTCAATGAGACATTTAGTATCGCTAATACAAGTTTATTCCTGGAGAAAAAAAAAACTATTAGCGTAGTCTTCAAAATAATTAACATGGGATTTAGAGAGAACTATTTTGAATTCATTTTTGTATTTAAAAAACCTTAAGTCTACTTTTTTAAGACCTTAACTACCTGTTAAGATGATACTATTTTGATGCTCAAAGTTTACCTATTTGTAAGTTAAATTCATTATTCAGGTGACCTCAAACACTCATCCATCCAGTTTTATACACACAAAACCATCAGTACCAACAAAGGCTGGGTTATTAAGCCTGGCTTATATAGCATCTTTCTGCACTTGAAGCAAGCAGAATTTGCACAAATTGCAGACTTTAGCACCTGACAATGCTCTACTAATCCTACTGCAGTTTCCATTTTTACCAAAAATGGATTAAAACCTCTTAAAAAATCTTCACTTGTACTTTCTTTAAGATTCAGCCATATTCTCAGTAACGCTGTTATTTAAGTTAGAAGTGCTTAAAAAGACTTTATTCTTTAGCCAGCTGCATTAACAAAACTCCATTCCCCATTATTTTCATCTGCATTTAAAGATGCTAGGAGTTACCTTGCCTCACTGGGAGTAAGAGGGAAAGTAGCCACTATTCAACTGCAGGTGTTAAAATAGCCTAAAATGCATTTTGTCTCTAGAATCCTTGAGAGAAATTTAGTCTCAACACACCCCTATAAAGTGCAGAAATTAAAGATTCAGCAAGTTTCCGTACTCTGTCTAAACAATGACTTAGAGGTTTCTACACGAGCCATTTTTACTATGGCACAATACCTTCAAACAGGTTCAGACATTTAAATCACACTGAAGTTATTGCCATTTCAGAAACAAGTATAAGGCAACTGACATATTTTAGTAGTTGCCCACAGATTCAGGAAGGAACTTTTGCACTATAAGCCTACCTTTTTGTCAAAGGACTGTTACTATTTTTTGAGCCAAGTTATTATTTTAAGACTCTCTATTGCCTGACAAGACAGGTCAGCTTCTATCATCTCAATAACCCTGTTAACAGTGAAGATGGTGGGAAAGCATGAACACCTGGTGACCTGGGCAGGGGGACAAGACACTACATCAGCTAGAACTCTAGAATACTCACTAGAGAGAGAGCTACAAAAACATTTCAAGGACATCTCTTGGTAGTCTATGTTACATATAGGAAAGTTTATCATTAGAATGACTTACACAAAAAAAGCCTCATTTCACCAAGATCAATTTTAAAAATACTTACTGCTTTTTAATTTGTAGAACAGCACACCTATGGCTTCTAAAGTTGACTAACCATCCCTTAGTTTAGAAGACCAAGGCATTCTTCAGCCAAATGCCATCCAGAGAAGTTATTTTACTTAGTGGTCCCTCATAACTTGGCTCTGAGATTGCAGACTTAAGGATGGTTCTAATCCATGAACTGTAAACATGGATCGGTTAACCTAAACAGGAATGGAAATGTCTTGAAATCATTTAAGCATGCATAAATAAGTAAAGAAGAGAAGGTAATAAAATTAAACAGGAGTTGTCAATATCTAAGATTAAGACAAGTTAAGTCATTCAAGTGTTTCCTCCCCTCTTCTGTACGATGTTTGACAGTGAAATCAAACTCACTCATTTTGCTGCCTTCATCACTTTGTCCCTGCAGGCTAAAAATGCATTCCCAGTAAGAATTCTTTAAATAAAAAGCAAATCCTTTAAATGAAAATTTAAATTTATTTTGTAATTTTTAAATGTCATTTCTATCAATTTAGACACACTGTTTGACATTATCAGATCAGAGAATTTACAGTGACTCACAGATAAAGATTTGGCTTTTACATTCAAATGTTAAGTACTTCAGAATAGCTTTGTCTTGTTATTTCCAAACCAGAAACACTAAAAAGCATTTTATTTTGCCTTTCAACCATCTTTGTTAATTAACAGACTTTTGATATCTGCTGTACTTGAAGGGGAACATGCACAATACCAAAGGAATTACTTTGAATGAAGCGAGTACCCTAATTACAGTTCCAGATTTAAGACTAGTTCATTGTAGCATCAAAAGGCAGTGCTAAGAAAACAGACAAGATTTTCTAAAAAATATATTTTCCTCAGGTAGACTGCAGAACCTGACCTACTTGGAAAGCCTCTTTATGAAGATAAAAAGGTCTTGCTATCCAATGTTAACATCATACAGTCTTAGAAGTTTAGCAAGTTTTGTCCAGTTTTCATAATTATTTTGGAAACAGTATTACAGGATTCCATCACTATCCTAACACTACCCTTGTATTAGTGGTTAACAAGGAAATTCATTTAATCTATCAGACTTATGAAGTGTGTTGATTTTATTGCTTACTATAGTTTATTCTCCTACTCTCTAGCACTAACTTGAAACCTGATAAAGAGAAAACATTTGTAGGAAAGATTTGATCAATTTTCCCATTCTGGCAAGGAGGAGGCCCCTCAAGCATGTACAACAGTTAACTCTTCCAAAGCAAATGTCAGACTGCCACTCTCCAAGAGGGACAGCCTCCCACCATGCATCTTAAAAGTTCAGAACCCCTCCAGTTTGTAAAAACAATGCAAGCTCCAAAGCCCTGGGAAAAAAAAAAACAACTTTTAAAAGCTTTTTAAATTTAAAAGAAATTTTAGAGTACAACTTTTATGATATGCTTACATGGGGAATCTCATAGTAAGGTACTCAGTTAAGATTCCTTTGTATACACCTTAGTATAACAGGCTGCTGCTGCCTTCAGTCAGCAAGTAGCGCATCATGGAAGATCTGGGACCACAGCAACAACTTTGTGCTTAAGTCAAGCATTTGTAATATTAACAAATTGGGGGGGGCGGGGAGGGAGCTGAGATTTTATTTTGTAAGAGGAAAATACTTCAAGTCTCATGTAATACATTTTCTCCCCCACCTTTATTTTCACTGTCTGATGGAACATCATTAATAGTGTGCCAGGAATGCTCTACCACCTGATTCCAGAAGTCTGCTGCATTTCAAGAATCACAGGCACATTCCCTGCTCAGGAACACACAGCACAAAAAGTGTGAAAGGTCTGTTATATTACAGTTTTAGAAGCCATATAAGAAACATGTATGTAATCTTAATCTTCCCTGTTGGTAAAGTCTGTTAACCTAATTAATCCACAGGTATGATGATATGTATCTCAACACTCAATGAAATAAGTGTATTCATAAGCCTTTAAAGTATATAGAAAACTCAGTTCTGTCCTCTGATGCTGTTTTCAAGTTTGTTTTATTCACTCTTTTGGATGACTATAAATAAGTGTTTCCACTATGGAAAAGAAAGTTAGCACAGTACATTTTCATGACTGGGGAATGGATTTTCTGAAGACATCTTCAAAAGGGCAAAAGCTTAGAAAAAACAACCTGAACGGTGAATTCAGTTCCTTATAAAGTCCCTTGTAAAAAAAAAACCAAAAACAACAAAAAACCACCCAAAAAAACAAACAAAAAAACCCCCACCAACCAAACAAAAAAGAAAAAGAAAGAAAGAAAAAAGTAAAGGAAAAACTGCAAGGCCCAGGATGATTTATTGCTTTTCTTCAGTTTTTTCCTTGGTCTCTTTCTTCTCAGATTCTTTGCTCTCTTCCTTTACAGAAAGCTCTTCTAGTTTTTCAGCAACTTTATCAGCACTATCATTTTTGTCTGTGCCTGCTAAGAGATTGATTAGGAAAAAAGTTACATACAGGCAGTAACGGATTTTCCTGTTTCAGGGGAAAGAATAGAGACGTGGAGGGTGAGGGTGGGGAGAGACAGTTGATATTTAGAATAAGAACAAAAGTAAAGAAATTCTCCACTGAGCAGTGGAGTGATTAATTCCATTTCTTTTCCTTTGGTAATTACTTCAGATGTCAGAATTCAAGAAATACCACTTGCATATTTTAATAACTAAATGAGGGCCTAATCATAGTGACTGAGAAACATGTAACATTTGGTCAGCTTTGCTGCTACCAGTACAGACTCCATACACTGTCCAGTCAAGTAGATGTCTCAAGTCCTTAGCTTCTTGCCTATCTTAACCAAAAAAACCAAAAGTCAAGTTCCCCAGTTTGGAACTGGGGAATAGGAATTTCTTAAGACTGAAAAATTCCAATCTAAATTTGTTGACTGCAGACCACTAGTAATCTGTACTTTAGAAAGATGGAAGTGTTTATTTTACGTATCTCGTCACATAGGCAATTCTACAAGGCAGTGCATTCATCTATTAAACAGACAGACCTGGGAAAAAATGGTACAACTTCATACACATTAACAACTATAAAAATTAAGTATTCTGCTTGCATGATTATATATTTGTGGAATTTGCGAAGGGGAACTGGAAGGAGGAAATATCACTCTGGTTGCAGTGTTCACAGTTCACTTGCATACTATAAACCAGATATGCTTCCTTAATAGCCTTTCCAAAAAAGCAATGTCCCAACAGCAATTGTAACAGCCTTCTACGAAAAAGAAGGCAGTTGTCACTCCCGTGAACTATTACTCTCGCAGACAGAAAAAGCACCTGAACTGAAGACTGCAGTTCAGTACAGAGTGAGTCTGCTAAAACACAATGATACTCCAGGGTACTATAACCATTCAAACAGCTAAAGTGGTGTGGTACACTTAGACTTAACCTTACCTTTCTTTGCTCTCTTGTCTACTTCATTCCTGCATTCTTCAAATTTTGCCTTGAATTTCTGTGCATCTGTTTCAGTAAAGATAGAATATTTTTTCATTAGTTTTACCTCCTTGCAACATTGAATACTTCCAATCTTGAGGAAAGATACCAGAATTTTGTATAAATAGAACTTGTAGGCACTTATGAAGTAATCTAGTTTAAAATCATCCAAGAGGCTATGCAAAATTCTTGAATCACATCTTTGTGCAGAAGCAGTTTGTTTTCTTTAGCAAGTCTATTAAAGCAGCTTATTTTGCAAAATATTTAAAACGTAATGCCAGAAGGAGCTGTTTTGTAGTTATTTTAACTCCCAGCTGTCCCTAGCCTACAGGAATAAGAATAGGATGTCAGAGGCTGCTCATATGACTATCTGTGGGCAAAAGATTCAAGATTAGCTTTGAACTACCATCCTTGTCAACTACATTACACCCTAAAAAAGACCTCCACATCCTTACCATAACACAGGGTTCTTAACATCAAGAATGGAAGATAAAGCCTGTTTCATTAATACAGCATATTCAGACTCAATACCCAAAGGCCTGGATTCAACCTTTTCCCAAATACAATAGCTAAGGAAGTATAACCTTCATTATGTTTTGGTCTAAGCCACCAACAGTCATTCCAAGCAGTTGATCAAGTTACAATAATGTTTTTACACAAGCAACAAGACACAAAAGTGGATTAGACAAGGCACTTTCTAACACCAGAACTGTGAAGGTGGCAATTTGGTACACCAACTTGGTCTGACTGACCACATGAGGTCACTGTTGCCTCACAGGAATTCAGAAGCCACTGTCAAACTAGTCCAGGAAGTATTTGTATTGATTCCTTTCCAAGCATCTCAAAAAGGAAAGCTACTTGAAGGGCGTACTTATGTGCGTTCACCTGTCATCTGCTTAGTCAGTACTGCAAAGGGTAAACAGGCAAAAGAGGACTACTCCCTTGAGACAAAACACTCAATAAGCTGAACAACCTCTACCAGAAAGAGGGAAAGACTTTTGAAAAGATGAGCAAATAGTTACCAAAACCCTTTAATTTCACATTTGATTAAGAAAGAAGCAAGCTCTAAGCAGGTGGATCAGAAAGATTTATTTGGCTAAACAATATGATGTTGGAGACTTGAGGAAAAGGAAGCAAACGAGATATACTAAGCTCTTCCCAGATGTAGGCAAATCCATCTAGTTTTAAAATATACAGCCACCTAGCATGTAGGGAGAAGAGGCAGCTAACACACTAAACTTGTGTGGCAAATGGTAAAGCAGGAAACACAACAACATTTTTCCACTTTCATTTTGCCCCCCCCCTGCTTTTTTTTAAGAAAAAAAGCCAGTTCTTTGATTCAGTCTCAAGGAGTTGGGAAAGCTACCACTGTCATTCAGCCCTACCAGCAGATCCATATGTAATTACAGACCTCCTTTCTGTTCTGGTAGTCAATGTAGTCACTCCAAAAAAACCCAACTAGTATGATTGTTGGGCTGGACTAGCACTTTTCACCAAGTGTTCCTTTTAATCAAAACAAAGAAGATACTACATACTTCATTTAAAAAAAAAAACCAAACAAATAACAAACAACCCCCTCCCCCAGATGTTCTGCTAATACAGATGGACCAGAAATCTCAAGTCAGTATTTCCTTGCTTCTAATGCAAAAATGTAATCTTAACTACAATTGAGCGCCTGAGATAAATGAAAGCAAGCTGCATGTATTAAACTCTATCCCATAGTATTACTGCTTTTAGTTTTATTCTAATTGGCATTACACTTGCATGAAATGGCTTAGGTTAAAAAAGTGCCTAGGGCAGAAAGCTCTATAAATATTACTGGAGACCTAATTATTACACTGTTTGTCAACATGTATGGTTAAGTGATTAACTGACTTCTCTCAGTTAAAGCAGTAATTAGCTAACACCACCATGCAGTGGTAAGACACAGTGTATCTACAACAGTGGTTTTACAGCAGTGTTTAGACATGTAGTGTAATGTAACAGTATACAATCAATGTAAGTTCAGTGTCAGTCCACTCACTCTCTGCATTTAAAAATCGGATTGCCAGAAGTTCAGGCTTGGGGCTTTCATCTGCAAAGTCAGCATGTGTGTTCCAGACCCATGCCCTGTCGCTTCCAGCATTAGGCTTCAGCTCCATTAAGGGTGTGACTGAAAAGAAAGCATTAAAAGATGTACACAGCACAATAGTAGATGTTTTCCACACCAGCCTCCATGAATCTTACTGACAGCTGACTGCGATGGTTATGTAAAGCACTTTACACAGAATTACTGTTGAATAAATAGAAGACAATAGTGCCCACATATAT
The DNA here is from genome assembly GCF_000737465.1 of Haliaeetus leucocephalus. Taxonomy (NCBI): domain Eukaryota; kingdom Metazoa; phylum Chordata; class Aves; order Accipitriformes; family Accipitridae; genus Haliaeetus; species Haliaeetus leucocephalus. The sequence goes on along the minus strand of NW_010973238.1, from coordinate 1,770,382 downwards.
TTTTCCTTACATCGTCAAATAAAATGATGCAAGATTACTGTATAAAAGAATGCTAGATTCCCTATTGTTAAGAAACTGAGAGTTTGATTCAATTCTTGTTTGAAACAGATGACCGTGATACTAAGAGAGATGCAGTCACTAAGCACAACTCTGAAGAACAGTCAAATCGTTTAGGAATAAAAGGCATCCAGACAGACAAACAGCATTCATTCTTCTTTTGCACACTGAAAGTACTAGGTACTACAAAAAAAAAATTGAAAAAAAAAGTATTATTCCTACAATTAGTCATCAAATCAGGTTCATTTCTCTCCCCTCAGTTTAAAGCTCTACTGCAAGGTATTACAGAATTCTGCAGTGCTGCAAAATGCGCACAGCATATTTTCAATCCATTTATTCCTTCTCAGTAAACAGAGCCCTTTCCCTCCAAGACACTATAATTACTTAACCTGACTGATTGGAGAAGTTGGAATGCTACTTCTCACACTACTCTAAGATTTTTTTAGATTACACACATGCAAAGTTTAAGCAGGTTTTTTTTTTCTCCCCAACCCCTGGGTCCTTTGTTTAGTTCAAGAGAAATCTGAAGAGTCTACTCACTTTTTTGCATTTTTTAAATTTAGAGATCAAATTACAATTTTGTTTCATTTAATGTTTTGCAAAAATGAAGAGTCTTTTTGTCTGCCCGTAAGTTAGCATAAATTCAAGAAAGCAGGCAGTTTTTCCAGGGGAAAAAACCCTCTTGACATGAACACCATAAATTTATAAATTCTGTTTTGCATATGTGCAACATTTATTTTCCTAAACAAAAGGTTTATTCTTATTGGTTGGTGACTACACTGCTTTCATATTTGCCATTTCATTTACTAAACAGGAACACTTGTGTCCTCTGATTAGTCTGACCTTCTGAAGAGATCTAACCCAAGAAAATAAGCATTAGAGCTTCTGACTGCAGATTTGTATTAAGGTACTTCAAACAATTTATTTCAAGTTATCTAAAAGTAGTTTAAATCCACAGAATACTACATACTCTCCATATAAAAACTTGAGTGTTACCAAAGCAAGCGACAAAGTATTACCAAATTAATGTACTTGTTGCTAGCTATATTGACTTTCAAGTCTGTCTTGCCCTTTCATGTTTATTTTTATTCTAAGAGGATGAAAGGAACAAACCTCTCCTGCTCCATCAGCTCTCAATACACATTCTTTTTGAATGAGTTAGCAGAATATACGATGTTCATTTCAGTTTATTTCACAAGCAGAGAAAGGCAGCCACAGATTAGTTTAGCACCTCAATATGTTTTCTGATGGTTAAGCAATTGCTTCTACTAATTCAAACATTTAGCTCAAAGTAGTAATTATTGGGATTGCTTATTTCTCATTCTTTTATGAAAAAAGACTGTATACACTAATTTCTTATTCTAAACATTATTAAGGCCTACATTTTCTACATTCTATTAATCATTAAAAAACACACACACACACACACACAGAGGGAGCAATCACATAAAGTCTATCCCAGCTAAATTTTAAAGTGTCTTTCGAACACTAGCAGAGTCTGAAGAAAAAAAACAACCCACAAAACCAAACAACTTTAAGACGCAGTTTTGCAGGCAATCATCAAAACCAACCACAGCTTCTTTCTGTTAATTAAAAATAAGCACTCATTGGTTTTGATGCCTGTAGCCTTGTGTGCAGAGTAAGAGACAAATCTTTTACAGTCTAATATAAATTTGCTGTTTAAAGACATAGAGCAATTCTCTAGCTGCCACTAAAAAGTCACTGAGCTCTTAATCTACAATGGATAATTCTATAAGCTTATTTTTTAAAACAAAAATAAGAAGTATAGCAATGTATAACATACTATAATGGTTTGCACAGATTTTTAGGGTTTTATCCCTCCTCATGAGGAGGCGAATTGTTCCCTTTTCCTTGTGTTTCAGGAGTTTTACATCACCAGTTCCTCGTTCTTTCCATTCTGGGAGGTCATTCTCAGATGCAAATCGGAATAGCTTTGCTCGCCTTGAAGAAGAGAGAATTTAAGAAGTTAGCCTGCACGTAGAAACTTTTATCAAAACAGCATACTCAACTGAACAGTACAGTTGGTTTTTTTAAAAACCACACACAAGAAAGAAAAGATTTCCTTTTATAAGGTTCCCTGTTCTACTTCTGCATACAAATTTAGAAAGTGATATGATAAATTCAAATTTAATAACAAACTATTAGGAATGATGTAATAGCTATACTAAAATTCAACAGGTTCTGGACACGCTTTTGGGGGATGATTAGCATATTTGGTGTAGGCAACCTTTTAAATTAAGGTAGCTAATTAACAGCTTTTGCTACAGCTAGAGTTCTTTCTATATATTATGAATACAACTGCTCCATCTAACCAGCAGTATTTATTAATTCAAGAAATTGAGCAGCTTGAGGCTAAGTAAAGACTCTTATGTATAATTCCAAGACCAATGTTTGATCAACTGTTAACAAAATCCCTCACCCTCTAGAGCCACTCATTTCCTTTTAACTCCAAAAACCTAACTGTTGCTAATCTTAAACCAGGAATAAAGAAATCTTACTGCTGCACTGCAGTGCAACATACCTGCTTCAGAACATCACTGTTTAATCTTCCAAGATGCCAGTGTGCCAAAAGAAAAACAGGAGTAGTTTGGGACATTAGTCAAAACTGACCCAAGAGACAGTCTGAGCTCTGCTAGTGAGGAGTTTAAGACACTGCTATAGGAAAGGAAGCACCTGCTCACGCTACAGGATATATATAAAGACATACTTTTCTACAAAAGAGCAACGGATAGGGACTCATACTAAGCCAGGTCCTTCAAGAGAAGGTGTCAGACGTTGGAGCAAGCTACTCTAGATGCTCTGATGCAGATGAGCACTTTGTTCCAAAGCAAGTCCATCCTTCCAAGTCCACCTGGCCTTCAGTAGGCGATTCCCCTAAGCTTAGCTATCAGAACAACCAGCATTCAAAAAAAGGATTCCTTTCCTCCTTCACCCCTTTGTAGACATAAAAATGAACCTATAGAGCACTGGAACTTAAAACTATTATTCCCCACCCATCCCCCCTTTTAAAAAAAATAAATTCTACTTTCTATCTGATACTGCACATCCCATGTGCAGAGAGGCCTAGCGGTCAGAGATCTCACCATGCTACTTGTCAGAAACTGACCATCACTTTGGTTTTTACCAGAATCTGCTCAAGGAAAACTCAAATCTCTCTTCCATATGAACAATACCCTTCTGTGATTAAGTAAAAGCAGTATTTTTTAAACCTATTTAAAAGCAAACACATCATGGATCAAATTCAAAACACTTCTTAAGCCTTTAGCCTACACAGATTGATCAACTGTTCTTCAGGCAGATCATACATCTTAAGCAAGCTATCCCGATTTGACAATAAGCCCAATCTAAGGATAAAACTATGTTTAGGACAACAGAAAGGTACTGCCACAAACGCCCCAACATTGTACTGCATCTGTTGCTTTGTTTCAGTATATCATACACCATCCTTTATGACCGGGGATGCACGGCAGCAACGCTATATACTTCTCATTTTTTTCCCCAAGATACTTGTTTTATACTGTGATCACACAATTTCAAACCTCTAATTATTATCCAAGTTAATGTTTTCTTTTAGACTAAACAATACTGAAGCCAGATTGGTAATATCAGCTCCCTTCTATTGTTCCAGACTTCAGAGTTCCTTTTGGCATTATTATCAATCATCCTCCCACTCAATCTCTGCCACCACAGTAAATACCAATCAACTTAGGTTGCCACTTCATACACAGAGACTCCTAACAAGTTATCTAGCTTTTTATAAACACATTCAAGTTTAAGTCTAATGAACATTTAGATAGTACACAGAAATATTCTACTTGCATCTTAAAGAGTTCTTCCTCATCCTCTTCCAGAGTTTTTATTTCTTGCTCGGGAAGAGAAACTATGGGCTCAAACTGAGGATCATGGTTAGAATCATCTGCATTTTCAGTAGAAGTATCATGCTCCTCATGTGTTTCCTGGAGAAAGAAAAAAAACCCAAAACAAAACACAAGACTTGCTATGTACCTAAAATCTGAAGTACTCATATCTGTGCTTAAAATGAAAACATTTATGACTATTCAGCAATTAGATCTTAGTAACTGAAATACCCTGTAACAATAAGGAAAAATTATTATAGCTGAAAACAAATGGCTTTAAAGTCAACATAGTTATACTAAGAAAATAAACAAAACCAAAAAAAACCCAAAAGGTGCTCTTGCCATGCTAGATGTTTTAGTCCTGCCACTCTTACTAATTGTACAGAGGCTTGGCCTTGGAGCAATAGCTTTTAGTTATGGAAAAATAATTTCTTCAACTATTTTTCCTATATGTGTTTTATGCTACTAAAGCACTACTATTTCTTAGTGGCTCATGACCTATCATTAATGGTAACCCCCCCCAACACTAAAGCAACCACCTAACCCATCTTAAGGAACACTTTACATCCAGAAGTTCATTATTCTAGTTTTAGGTATTAGAATCACCCACAATCAAAGATAGTTTTGAAGCACAGTTGCAACACTCATGAAATAATTTAAGCTTTTTTTTTTTCCTTTAAGACTCTTTGGGGAGCTTTAGGTTATAGGTAAATGGCCAAAATACTACTTTCTATTTAGTTATTTAGGAATCTGTCATAGCATTCATTAAGCTTAAGAACTGTTTTTAGTATGTGACTAGTAAGTAAATGATAAACATCTCTAATACTTCGTACATATGCACTGCTAAGAAGCATTCAGTAGGGAAGCCTAGAAGGGAGATTAATCTGCAAGTTTAATGAAGCCACAAACAGCTATCTCGGGTCAAGGGAACTGATTTGGGTTTTCTTGTTGTTGTTTGAATAACAGAGACAGGAAAAACAGTCTACACATTAGAGACACTTAAATCCTATTTTCACTTTACAGGTGAAAGAGTCCACTCTTATAGGCTCTATTGAGAATATGCTTTACAGAGCAGGTACACACTGCACATGCATGGAGCAACTGAAAGGAAGCAGTCTAGTAAAAAACCCAAACCAAACCAAAAAAAAAAAAAAAGCCAAAAAAGAAAAGGGGCAAGGGGGGGAATTAGGTAAGAAATGTTGCAAAATAAATTCTGGTTACGTTTTATGTCCCCAGTGTTCCAGTGCGTAAGAAAGGAGCAAGAAAGACATAAATCGCATCTGCTTTCAAGAAACAGGAAAAGAAAGGTTGGCCAAACTTTTATATATTGTCTCCTCCAGCAGGAAGCGGCATATGGTAATACATCACCCGTTCTGCACCTGACCAATTAATTACAGAGGCCATGAGACATGCATAATCCACAACGGCCACATGTGAGAGAAAGCAGATCCCGTTATCACGATAAGATCCCGCCCTGCCGCGATAGCAAGCACGTGGGGGGCTACTGCTCTCGCCGGGCCGCGGCACGAAGGGCTCAGTCAGGCGGGCTGGGGGGAGGGGCGGAGAAGCGGGAGGAGGAGGAGGAGGAGAAGAAAGGAGGGAAACGGGGAGAGGGATCCCTCCGGAGCGCCCGAGTCGCAGGCGAAGCCGCGGCGCCTGCGAGAGGCCCCGGCTTCCCCGCGCTCGGGAAGGGACGCCGCCGGCGCAGGCCGGCCGGAGCGGGACCGCCCGCCTCAAAGAAACAGACGCGCCCCGGCCGCCCGAAACGGCCGGGCAACCCCCCAGCCCCACCGCGCCGCGCCAGGCGGGGGACGAGGCGGCGCGGCCGCTCCCTGCCCTCCGACAAGGCCCCGAGCTCGTCCTTCCCGGGCCTTGCTTGACCTCGGGTCCCCCCCGCCCGCCTCAGCCCTCCGGCTCCTCCGGGC
>NW_010973238.1:1763631-1763957 GCF_000737465.1 Haliaeetus leucocephalus | reverse complement strand
TGACACGGACGGACCCGGAGCAGGAGAGACCACCCGCCGGCACCGGCCTCGGCTCTGCGGCGCCGGTCTCCGTCCCCGTCCTGCCCCCGGCGAAGCTTTTTTTTTTTTTTTGGTCATCCCGTTCCCGAGGCGCTTCCCATCAGCCCTCGCGGCATGGCGGCGGCCGCCCCGCGCCCCGACCCAAGATGGCGCCCACGTGCGTGACGGAGAGGGGCAATATTGTAGTCGCCTTTATTATTATTTTTTTAAGCGATGCGGCTGACCCCGCACGCGAGGAACGGTAGCGGCGAGGGGCAGACGTTTAAAAAAAAAAATCGTTTCTCTTC
>NW_010973238.1:1730577-1763621 GCF_000737465.1 Haliaeetus leucocephalus | reverse complement strand
CCCGTTCCGTTTGCAGCGGTCTGTCGGTGACGCCACAGCCCCGCCCCCAGGAGCCCGGCACGAGGAAGCGCGAGGTGTGCGCGGAGCACGCGGGGCCGGCCGGGCGGGGGGTGGACGTTCGCGGGGCCGGGTTGACCTGGTGTCCGGGCTGAGGGGAGGCGGGCGGCGCGGCCTGCAGCCGTTACCCGCAGGGCTGGCGGGAGCATGGCGGAGGAAAGCGACCGCTGCGACCCCGACCGCGTCGCGGTTCCTGTGCCGGAGGCTAAAGACGGGGCTGAAGCGGAGAGCAAGGCAGATGGAGGCGGGGGTGACCCCGCGGAGAGCCCCGCAGCCTGCCGCGACGTGTACAGATACATTAAGGGAGACTTGTTTACCTCCGAGATCTATAAAGTTGAAATACAAAACCTTCCCAAGTACATCGGGTTTAATGATGTGAAAAAGTTTCTTGCCAAATACGGGCTCAGCCCGCACAAGATAAAACTCTTCGGGAAGCAGACGTTCGCGTTCGTGACGTTTAAGAGCGAGGAGGAGAGGGACAAGGCCATGAAAGTCCTCCATGGGGTTTTGTGGAAGAGCCGGCACCTGAGCGTTAGGCTTGCCAAGCCTAAAGCCGACCCGATTGCAAAGAAAAGGAAGAAGGAGGAGGAGACGGAGCAGGGAGAGGTGAAGCGGCTGGCTCCCTCCAAGGCCAGCGGAGAGGAGCCTCTGAGCGAGCAAATAGCAGATGTCGTGACCCCGCTGTGGAAGATGCCCTACGAAGAGCAGCTGGCCAAAAAGAAGCAGGAGTGCGAACAAGTGCTGCAGAAGCTGACAAAGTAATTCCTGTTTGTAAAGCTACTGTAAAGTTTACGAGACTTGACCTTATGTTGGGATGTAGTTAAATTGGCACAAATTCCCATCTCTAAAATAAAGTAGGTTAGAGGTAGGTCAAAAACCAAGTCCCCTGACAAAGTAAATAAAAGATAATCTGCAATGCTAGGACTTAAAAACTGCTCCAGCTGACAGAACTTGCTATAGCTGTTCTTCGTCAGCCTCGAAAGATTGCTAAATGAAGGGGCATTGTTTTAATGTCTCTTGTTCCATAGGCATAAGCAGAAGGATGTTTGTGCCCCTAAAAAAAATTGGCACTGTCAAATGCTGCAAGAGGTAATCGATCTGTAGAGATAATAAGTTATTATTAGGACTTTCTCTTTAAAAATCCCCTCAGATTTTTATGCCTGGTCTTTCTAGATGAAAGTACAACTTCTATTTCTTGCCTTATTCATTTATGTGGGTAAAATTGGCATTACTTTCATGCATGGGTACATTGATAAATCTAGTACGTACCTTTATAACTACATTTAACTCTTATTTTTCGAGTCACAGTTCTTATAAAGTTAAAGGGGGTTTGCCTGTTAAAAAATTCTGGAAAAAGTATTCTTCACCTGATAATCTGGTACGTTTTTATGCCCTATGCAAAAAAAAAGTCTAGTGCAACTGTTAATAACCTCAGTTTTTCTAAATGTGTACTTTACAATTTTTGTTTCTGCTTTGGGCAGGGAAATCGGAAATAACAACAGAGCTCTATTACCTTGGTTGTTCCTGCAGAAGCAGAAGTATAATAAATTGTGTTGCCCAGTAGAGGGAGTGAAAGCATCACCATTACAGGTAATGTAATCCTAGGTAAAGTATGGAATGGGGTCAATGAGTTTAGGGTTAAATTAATCACTTGGTTTTAAGAGACAGTGGACAAACTGAGTATTTGACTTGTAATGAATGATGAATTTTAGACATTGTTGCCTTTCATGTAAATACTGTGTGGAAATATTTACAGGAAGTAGAAGAACAGTTACAATTAACTGGATATTCTAACTTTAAAATGAATATGCTGTCCTTACAAGCTTATGTTGTAGGCTAATACAAACATTCTTCAACAGAGGCAATATATTGCTCTCTAAATAACAAGACTTACTAAAACTTTTTTCATTATTGCTGTTAGTTCTCATACATCAAAATCCATTAATATCTTCCATATGAACTAAATGTCCTGTGTCCATTTGCAAATACATTTAACTATATGAGGGTTGTTTCAGGAGAAACTTGACATGTACAAATAAGTGCTATGTAAATATCTTACATAACTTTATTTTAAATCTAGACTGAATATCGCAACAAATGTGAGTTCTTGATTGGGATTGGTGTAAATCAAGAAGACAAAACTGTGGGTTGTCGTCTTGGCAAATATAAGGGTGGTACATGTGCTGTAGTGGAGCCATTTGATACTATTCACATTCCTGCTATTGCCAAAAAAGTAGTAAAAGCTTTCCAAGACTACATAAGGTGAGCATAAGTAAAATGAGTTATCCCTAAAGGTTTTGATGTCTTAAACATATTTATAAAATTAAATATTATGAAAAGCTTAGTGTTAGTTCTCAGCTTTAAGACCTAAGATATACCAGTCTCAATTTTTAGCAATTCTTTGAGGTTTACTTCTTGTGCCTAGATCACTGGGTATTTTTCCCTTGCTCTTGCTCAGCTGTTCTGAGATGGAGGGACAGATTCCAGCCGAACACAGCTTTATTGCAAGCAATGAGATTTTTTAAGTCTACAATAAAAAGTGTCTGTTATTTGAGAGCTTCTTCCACTGACTCTAAAGAAATACTCAGAAAAAGTTTTTTTAAAGAGGAATTTGAATAACAACGGTCAATTGCTTCCTTGGATGAAGAGAAGAATCATCCTACAACAAGGAATGAAACAAAAGTTGTAAATTTAAGCAACACCACTTTTTAGAAAAAGGAGTGGTTCAGAAGAATCATGAAGGTGGAAAGTTTGAACTTGGTATGAAGGACAGAAGCCAATGAAGGCATTATAAAAAGTTGTGTCATTCTCTGAATGCGGTGAGAAGCTGCCTATAGCCTGTCTGTAATTTTGGTTGGGTTAAAACGAGTAAGAGGATTGTGAGACAGGGGGACAGACTATTTTGCATTAGGAGATATTATCTATTCATCAGTCTCTTTTTTTTCCTTTCTTCTTAATTAAGATGTGGAAGTTGTTCTTTCCTTGTCAAATCAATGTAGCCTATACTTAACATTTTTCATTGCTTTGCATGGGGAGTTGCTTTTGTTTCAAGAAACTGTTGAATGTTATGCAAAAAAATAGTTCTCTATTAAGTAACTGAGCTTCTGAAAATTGCAGGTCAACTCCTTACTCAGTTTACAGCCCAGAAACCTATGAAGGTCACTGGAAACAGCTCACAGTCCGTACCACCAGGAATGGCCACATCATGGCAATTGTGTATTTTAATCCTCAGGTATTTAAGTTGATGTGTAATGTGCAGCCCAGACACACAGCTTTACAATTACATAAGTTTGATTTTATGAATCGTGCATGCAGAAGAGAAATAGAATAATTACTTGGCGTAGTTTATCTTGCGTTCCTAGTCTTCTATTTAGACTAATCTGATACATGGAAATGAACAAGTAATTAATATGTGTATAGAAGGCATACACTAAATCATATCATTAAGTCACTAAGATCATTATTCTCCCTTCTTTGAAATGAAACCTTTAGAAATTAAGTAAAGAAGAGCTAGCTGACCTGAAAATCTCTCTGGCAAAATACTTCACAGAAGGGATGGGAAAGAGCAGTGGCGTTACTTCTCTGTACTTTGTGGAGGAAGGACAGAGGTGAGGGAGTTGACTTCGCTTTGGGGGATTTTGGTGGTGGCTGGATTTTTGGTGTTTGCAACAGAAAAGTAGGTAGCACTCCCGCACCATTATTTTGTCTATATCATAAAAGTAGCAGCAGCGTTACTAATTTGTTGAACAGTTACTTACCTTTTCCACAAGAGACTCCTGAAGTTTTGCATTCTCCTGTAGTGTTCACTGGATAAAGGCAGGTGGAGTTTCAGTGGGTAAAGCCACTACTAGTTGCTGGCTGTCAAGCTGTAGAAGTGTTTACTGCAGTAGATGGATATTTATTATTATCAACAAGTAACTTCTGCCTCCTTTCTTCCCTATTTTATGTGATTTTTTAACCTCCCCATCCTTTTCCACAGAGCACAAGGCTCACGCTATCTTTATCTAGAGACAATGTAGGTCCTACTGTTGACATCAACGGAACAATTGCACACCGTAAGAAAAAAATGGCCGAGAGTCTCTAAAAGGATATGATAAATGTTGGCCCACTATAAATTACTGCTTAGTATGTAGTACTATAGTTTTTAAGATGACTTAAAGCTTTGGTAAAAATTGTAACAACCATGTCTGTCTTCTTTTTTTTTGTTTTGTTTTTTTTTATTTATTTTGTCTCCCCGTGCCTTGCCCCCCCTTTCCCACCCTGCCTAGGAAATCTCCCAACCTAGAAGACTTGCCTTTGGAGCATGTGGCTGGTGATAAGTACATCTATGAAGAACTTCTTGGCCTAAAATTTAGAATTTCTCCTCATGCGTTTTTTCAGGTAAGGATGATAGGAAGTTGCTAACTTCACTGGATTTGCATTAGTGCCCTTAAGCCTGGGTAATGCTGTGTAACAAGATATTATATACCTAGAGATTTAATCTTTCATTTATTTGGTGTGATTAAATACCTTTGAGTATATGTTTGGCTGCAAAAGCAGTTGATGGAGACATGTTGAAGACAACTGTTTTTTTCTTTTTACTAGTTCAGTATCATTGGCCTCCTGTTAAATGGTAGCCTTTGTGTATACAGAACATGCAGTATGTAGTTCAGGAATCTTTGTAATACTAATTTTTGTTTGTTTTTCCAAAATTTATTTCTGCCCTTCCAACACTTGTAGCCTATATTGTTGAAATGGAACGTATCAAAATAGGAAGGAAGTGTGTTATCATTTGGTATTGTAAATATGTTGAAGCTGAACTGTATTTTCTGTTATTTGCCATAGATTATAGGCTACTTCTTTTTTTCCCACATAGCGTGCTTTGCTTGCTCTTTAAGACAAATATGCTTGCTCTAGAGGCACTGGTTTAGAAAGCTTATTATACACTACTTCCTTAACCATAATGTGTAATTACAGCATTTACTTTAAAGCAGTATTACAAACAAATAGAGCTTGCTGAATGTATTGTCATGGTTATATTCTCCTGGTTTTGAATCTTTACTACTTCCTATTCAAGGGGAGGAAGTATTTTTATAGTCTGGACTTCACTTTACTGCTTAGCATTTTGCTTAATTATTTTGTTTGCTGTCTCCTCTAGTTTCCAGACTTGCTTTTTAGGTCCTATAGAACAAGTCATGTTTTTACTAGAACGTAGACAACAAAACACTACTTTTTAGAGAGAAATTGAGTGAGACTTCAACAATGGAATGGTGATCTGTTAGTATGTGCTGGTCTGGGTCAGTTATATGTGATCTGTTTCTTAGAAGCAAGAAAAAGAAAACATGCTTTCCTAAGACTCATTAAAACACATTTACTATTTATGAAGAAGTAGACCTATTTGAAATGTAATTTCACAGGTAAACACACAAGCTGCAGAAGTTTTGTATACCGCCATTAGGGAGTGGGCACAACTGAGCCAAGAGAGCACCGTACTTGACATTTGCTGTGGTACAGGAACTATTGGGATTTCTTTGGCAAAGGTGAGTGAGTGATTTCTTTTCCTGGCTATAAGCTACTTTGTTAACAGATGTAGATAGTTAGTTGTGCTTACAGTGAAAGAAAACACTTGATGTCCTTGAAATGCAACACGTTATGTCTTAATTTTTTCAATTAATTTCTAATTAAACTGCCTGAAGCTGTTTTACCAAATCATTATGAAATCTCCCCCATGTGTTGAGCAGCCTAAATTATTTTGAAACTAATTCAGTCAAAAGAGGCAGTAGTTCTGTAGGCTAGCCAAAATTTACTAGGATCTATCCACTTAACTAGTTTGGGCTTTCTCAGAAAGCTTTGGCTGGGAATAACCAGCATTTCTTACATAATTTTTAGAGTGGAGCTTGCTAGACCACATAAGGGCCCCCAAAAAAGAAAGACGGCCGCATAACTAGAGTCTGTCACATACAGGTTGGGATAAATGGTATTCATCCCACAATTTGAGTCTAAGAAGTCCGTATTTATTTGCACAGGTCCCTTCTCAGCCTTTTTTCTGGCTGCAAGGCAATAATTCTCTGACCAGGTACTAGTCAACATTCATGTATAGTAGTTAATTGCTGATACTATGAATAGTGGTTAAACTTACATTTACGTACCACAGACAGATCTTTTTCCCTTGTTTCTACAGAAAGTAAAGAAAGTGATTGGAATTGAACTCTGCCAAGAAGCTGTGCAAGATGCCAAAGTGAATGCCCAGATTAACGGTTAGTTAAGCCAAAATGCTAAGATCTTTGCTTGTTAAGAAGTATAGTAGTTATAGAACTAGTTTCTCTTTACATTATCTAAGCAGCTTGGAATTACATGTTGTTGATAGTAATCTTGTCCACTTTAAACATTTAATCTCTCTTGAAAACAAATACCATGTTAGTCTGTGAGATCAGTTTTCCTGTTGACTAACAGCTAGCTTTCTTTTCCTCCAAAAATAAAACATTTCAGTGTAAAAGAGAGATGAAGTCAGTTACCCCTACATTAACAGTAGCTATTTTTTGTGGGGTTCTGCTTTAGTCTAGATAATGGAAGATGCTCAAGTTACTGTTGTTTAAATGATGTGAAGTACCAGTGATTGTTTAAATTACACTGATTTCAGGGTAGACTGAACAATCTGTAGTTTCTAAGGCATCCAAATGTAATATCCAATTTGAGTGTATTGAAAGATGCTTTGACTAGATAAGTACTCCGATAACATTTTTTCATTTTTTTATAGAATTGAATAATATTGAATTTCATTGCGGGAAGGCTGAAGATATTGTTCCTTCCCTAATTAACATATTAGCTCCTCAGAACCCGATTACTATTGTAGATCCACCACGAGCAGGGCTGCGTAAGTTTACCTTTTCTTAAGTCTATTCTGCTAATTGGTGTTTGGTGGTGAACCCAAGAAAACACCAATGGAATAAATTAAACGGGAGGCTTCAGGTATAGCTTGAAGCAACTAGGTATTGCAACAGTTTCGTTCATGTGGAGCGTAACCTGGAGTTTTTGTGTGAGTCTGTTGATGCACGCAGAACTGGTAAACAGCTGCCTTGGGTTTTGATCCTCTAGATTCCAAGGTAATTCTTGCCATTAGAAGAGCTGAACATCTGAAGAAGCTTATCTATGTATCCTGCAATCCCAGAGCCGCAATGAATAACTTTGTGGAGTGAGTATTTCTTGCATTGACTAAGTATATGTGGCAAGAAGAAAAATACATGCTTCTTGGGGAGGGAGGGCCGTCATTGGAATTTTATTTTTAAGCCGTATTCATTGAGGCTTACCTTTCATGAGAAATGGTTGACAGCTGCTGCACAGCAAGCTTGGAACCGTATTGCCCAATATGTGAGCAGTAATGGAAATATTAGGGGTGGTGCATAACCCTATCATGGAACTGAGGCTTGGGGAAGAAATCCTCTCTCAGAAGAGTAGCAGTGATGCACAGTATACTAAAACGTTAATAGAGTTCTTCCTCCCCTTTCTCTCCCTTTCCCATCAAGCCTTTGCCGGGCCCCTTCCAACAGAGTCAAAGGAGCCTCTTTCCGTCCCGTTAAAGCAATGGCTGTGGATCTCTTCCCTCAGACCAGGCATTGTGAGTTACTGATATTCTTTGAAAGGGTTGAATATGCAAACGGGAGCTCTGCTGAAGCACCGCCTGATGCTACTCCAGTCACAACAGCAGGATACGACTCGGAGTGCTTGGATGGCACCAACCCATCCAGCACTGATGCCAGCCAGGCAACTTCTGTACATCTAGATACTGCACTTGAAGAGAGGGAATCAACGTAACTCTTCAGAGACACTTTCCAGAGACTACTTTTGCTTGTTACCTGCTTCAATAACATTGTTTCTGTAACATCCAGGTAATAAATCTCTGTACAACAGAGTAGTTGCAAGGCTTCAAAGTTATTTCGTCATACTAACTTGAATTAAATTTCATTATGTACTATTAGTCCTGCTCTTCTCCTCCTGCCCTCGGGGGGGAAATTCAGGTGAGTGAAGTAATGTATATGGTGGTCTCATCCTTTAAACAGCTGAAACAGCTTTAAATAAAGTATCCCACAGCTATCTTCAGATACAACTATTTAAAACCTGGGCTCGTTTGTAATGCAGCACCATCCCTTCCAGTGCAAGTGTAATACGGCACACTTTAAGCGCTAGTGAATAGCTACTATTTATCAACAACTAAGGTAAGGAGGACCCTGCAGACTGACTGAAGGCAGTATCTAATTCCCAAAGCAGGTAATCTTGTTACAGGGACCTATAACTGTCAGTACTAACTTTTTTCAGCTCTGCTAGCCTGTCAAAACAGTGCCGTGTCTTTTGAATAAGCTAGGAAAGATCTGGCAATCTTAAACCTTCCATAAATCATTCACTTGCTAAATCTTCACTAGAAAGCAATGAACTCATATTCTAATAAAAATGCTACACTTTCCGCAGCTGAAATCAGTTTTATTCTGAGAGTGTACTGTCACTGATGATAAAATAAAGGCTTGGCTTAGATCATTTCCTACAATGTACAAGTAAAGCTGAGATGACTTCACTGTAGGCATGCCCTCACCAGTGCAAACTTACAGCCAGGAATTAACTGTACAGACACCAGTCAGGGCCATCCTTCATGGCAGGAAGAAGTAAGAAATTTTTCATTTTTGATAAAGAAAGAGGCTCATTTTCCTCTCAGACTCTTAGTAAGCCTGCTTAGTGGATACCTTCAGTCAAGTACCTCCTATGTCACAACGAGCTCTAGGGAGTTCCACAGCCTCACTGAGGCTTTTGGACCCTGCAGTAGCTTTAAAAAGGCTAACCTCAGCCTCCTGGAAAACACTTCCATGGAAGAGCCATGTCTAATTCGGTGGTTACTACAAAAGGACAGTATCTCAGGTATCCTCCCAAGTGTTTTACTCAAGAGCCCTGGGCAGCAAGAGAAAGACGCAGCTGCGTTTAATGCAAAACCTTACCATAGTAAGCATGTGTTGCAGACACCCGGGCCGTGACAGTGAGCGCTACGTAACTGAGGCCCAGCACCTTAAGGTGCACTTCCAACGTACTTAGTGGGTGGGAAGACAAACCTGGTTGAGCCTCCTACCCTTGCACAAGTTGCGCTCCGCTCAGGATCTGTACTGCTGCAGATGCTCAGCACCTAGCATTAATTTAATGGATTGTGATCCACACTACAGAACAGACAGTAATACCGGTTGATTGTTAGAAGGATTAACCATTTTAAATCTCAAGTTACTGAACATACTTCTAGTCCACATTTAATACGGACTGAACAAAACCCCCTGCTACTACAGCACACAGACTTGCTGATACCCCTTCTTTTCCTGCCAGGCAGGTGTGTGGCAACAGGTACCAAACCCAGCAACTTTGGGTTGTGTCATTTCCAACCCTGACATCGCTTAAGTAAAAAGTTTGAATTTAATTTCATTCCAAGGGATGTCTACCCACGTAAACATTCAATTCCTTACCAAAAAAGTGTAAGTACTTCCATGACCAACAAGCCTGTACTGATTTAATTTCTGTTTAAAAATACCTACGGCAATCTAGGAATAAAAAAGTTCCTTTTTCTAAGTATGCTTAAGCTATCATAATACTGATCACACTGGAGCACTTTATAATATCAAAGTTTATTGCTCAAAACTAATTGTCTGAAAAATACACATGTAGTACTCAAAAGACCAAACACATAGGATTATATGATTGTGCAGAAAAAAAGCAAGCAGAGGCTCAGTGAAAATGAGGCTTTATAGTTGTACCAATTTAGCACTGGCATCAAGCAACTGCACCCAACACGATCCATACAGCAACCATTGTTACCTACTTGGGCAATAAGAATGAATTTTGTTTTTTCACTTTCTCAGATACACATCAGAATACTGTAACTGATCATTTTATTTGGTTAACAACAGCATGGCTTCTTGCACTTCACATTTCTTCCCACGGAAAGTTAGGAGGCTATCACTTCCTGAATTTTGCTCCAGAACCAAAGTACAGTCTAGAGAATTAATAAGATAATCATGATGCTTTTAAATACTTGGATGTTACAAATATTTGTATAAAGCCTAACAGCATCACAGGAAAGTGGAAGTTTACATACAACAGTTAAGTTTATGCATAATAGTCTTTCCAAACTTCTGAGTACCCAACTACTTCATCAGTTTTGTTTAATAAATATGTAAGGAAAAGCTGGATGACTGGTGTTTAAATAGGTAGCATCTGACTATTCACTGGAAGTCACAGTAAGTTTTCCATCAGTACCATAAAGATTTGAATGCACACTAATTTAATCCTTAAAGTCAATATACCACACTTTTGTCGAGAAGCACATAATATGCAAAGCAAAAACTGTCTAATTCCCAAAGGATGGAACGGTTCTTAAAAATACACTCCATCCCTATAAAAATACCCATCCTCCTCTGGATATAGAAGGGATAAATAACAAATATCAGTGACAAAAGCAGCAGTTGTTTTATGCATTCATACAATCAAGATCTAAACCTTTACAGCCGATTACCTAGAAAACACACAAGAGTTACAAGACAAGTTTAGGATACATCTTGAATCACACTGTAAGTGTTCATGCAGAAGCTGAAGTTAATGCAATGATCTATCCTCTATCACAGCAGCTCGTGCTTATGTGCAAATGCAAGACTGTTACACTCCAAACAATAGTAAACATTAAAACACAAGAATACTTCACAATGACATAAACAGCAGTTAAGTTGTTTGTTCCAGCAGTTATTGCGCTATTTTCTGGACATCTCTCCAGTTAAAGGCTGCAGCAAGGTCTAATACCATTTTTTTGTTTGTTTGTTTTTGTTTAGAATGCATAATATACGTTCTAGGCTTTGGTTCACAATGAAATCTCTGGATGTTTTAATTAAGGGCAATGGTCACCTTGTGATTCTGATAGTGGCAGACTGAGGTAATACAGCAATCCTCTTAAAAATAATGAAAACAAATTTGTAAGTGAGGCATCTCTGGATATTCTGCAGGTGACCTGCAAATGCATTGACATTCTGATTTCAGAAAAATAAGATCTACAAGGGTGATTTGTCTTTTACAGTGCCATCCAAGTACAGATTTTTCTGCTGAAAACACGTAAGCTGAAGTAAAACCTACCTAAAGGAGTAATACGTTTAGGCATAGAAGATAAAAGCCCTGTCTTTATGAAAACAAAACAAAACAAAAAAATCAGAAAAACAACAAAAAGAGAGACAAACAGTAATCACTGCTTGTCACTACTGCACCAATATTATATACCCTTCAAAAGATGGAGATTTATTAAAGCTATACAAAAAAAAGCAGAGGCAGTGTTTTTTGTTTTTGTTTTTTGTTTTTGTTTTTTTTTTTTAGATAGGCCACTTCTTTAAATTATAGTTTATGTATAGTCTTCCAACTACCCGTATCCTGTTGTAACAGGATTACAACTCGTGGAACTGAAAAGCTAAATATAATAATAAAAAATGGGTGAATTCATATTTGCAGAGACCTCTGAGCATATCACTCAAACACAGAAACAGGTAAGACTCCAAGACTCCTCCTGTTTAACCTCAAACATTTTATGCAACATATTAGAGAACAGTAGTTTGAGATATAAATTAAAATCCACATATTTCCAAAATAATGGGTGATATTAAAAGGAGGTCTTACAATACTGATGCCAATATTGTTAAAATCCAGTAGGCACTAAATTCATTATACTGCAGCACTCTATACGTAACATGGTAAAAAAACCCAACCAAAAACCCAAACAAACAAACAGGACCCCCCCCTCCCTCCCTCCTCGAGCCCCCAGATCACTGTCCAGGTAAGTACCAGGAGCTGCAGCAATTACAAAGAACTGACCTCTTTTGCTCCTACAGGAGTAGGAGTGTAAAATATAGCAGTACAACTCTTGGATAAATCATTGAAGCCCTGCCACCAGCTTGGTTTTGACTCTTTTCCTCAAGAACAAACAAAAGAACCCACAAAAATGGTTCTAAGAGAAGACTTACTGCAAACACCCAGTAAAGAACCCCATATGAAGAACAAAACCCACAAAGCAGTGCTTTCACTACAGCCAAAACTATTCCTTCTGTGCTTAATTTAATAAAGCCTCAGATGACATAATGAGTACTGCCTGTTTTCTAAGATTGTATTTTATAATAGTTGCATATTTGTGATTTTCTTCTTTATCAGTATAACCTGTTATGGTCTCATTCTACTCATTACTCTATGTCATATTCCAAATCTACATTCTAATTTTCATTGCAGAAGTTACACTTTTTCTTTAAAAACTAAAAATGTAATTAAAAGAGTAAAAACAAAAACTTCTTAAAAAAACTAAATTGCTGCAGTTATTTCAGATTTCTAAGGGTTGTGTTGTGTTTGGTTTTTTTTTCTTTTTTTTTTTTTTTTAATTTTTTGCTTTTATCCTGCAAGTTAATTAAGACTTAATTGATCAAGTCAGATGTATTCTGACTCCACACAAATGAGAAATTGTTTTATTGCTGGGAGAAGGGAGTGGAAGGTCTTTAGACACATCATTGGCAAAATATTTTTAGACTGTCAACCACCATCAGCTGCGTTTTGGCTCCAAGCTTTGAAAACAGCCTTTCAAATTACAGTTTTTATTTTAAGCAAATAAATAGGGCCGTATTTTCCCCTTTCAACTGATCTGTAAACTAACATAGGCTCTTTTCAATTAAAATAAAACCCAATAATTTTCGATATCCAGCCTGTTGCTCTTAACACTACCAGGTATACTTGTTCTTTTCAAGTAATAAAAAAATCTGCATACTGTGATCTTGAATAACTAAGCCTGGCAGGAGACAAAAAACAGAACATAAAGAAACAGCATTACTGGCCTAATCCTATGGCATTAGGAACATTGCTCATCAGTTTCATGTATTTGTCACCAAAGTGTCTTATCAGTGCATATTATTATGTGCTGAAATGCAACAAAACTTTTCACAAAAATAGTTTTAGGCATGTTCAAACAAGAAGATGTACATATATTTCTTTTATATATACATATATATGAATGTGTATATATATATAATATCAGCTTCAACCTGTACATAGATATTCTGAATTTCATCCTTAAAACACATCCATTTCAAACAACATGGATGGCTTTCTAGAAAAAAGTGCTTGATTGATTTTATCCTGTGTGAACATGCCTGTCCTCTGTGCATTTGCCCAAGTAGAGATCTTTATGATCAATCCTTTAAACGTACATATCTCAGAGGTATTAAAAAAAAAAAAAAAAAAAAAAAAAAAAAAAGAAAAAGAGAGAATAGGAAAAAGTAATATTGCCCTGATGATGCAAAAAGAACAATGCATAACTGAAGCAGCTTGGATTTTAAAAGTTATCGTGCATTCTGCAGCAAACAATTTTTAAATAATTGTTGAAAATCTAGTTCCTCCATTTGTGTTATTGCTCCCCACTTGTAAATTTTCTCATTACACATCAACAGTACAGAGAGGTTCACTACCAGGCTGAGCCGATTCCACTATTGTCATCTTGGGTTTCTTTCGTGTTTCCTCCTAAAAGAAAATGAAACAAACCCCACCACACAGTCATAAAGAGAATATAATAATAAAACACTTGTTTTAAAATTTTGAACAATTTTAGCCAAACTGGTGTCAATCATTGTGAAAGGCTAACTTGTTTTAATGTTAAAAATAAATTTACTGAAGTGGGTAAAATTAAGTTATAAAGCCAATTTAAAACAGAGGATGAAGATCTCTCTAAAAGTAGCCCCCCTGCCAAAAATCAAGTTTTGAACAGCTCTCTATGTAAGATACTGTATAAAAACAAGCAAAAATTCTGATCATTGCTAAGTCTGACCCATGGCATTCTTCCTGTTTGTAAATACAAAAGAGCATATACTCACTCTTTCTTGTGCCAGTTTTTTCATTTCTTCCTGTAACTTGTTCAGGATGTGCAGATTTGGCTTGTTCTTTTTGGCATACTGCTGAAGTTCTATCACACTTTTATCAGAGGTTTCCTATTCAACAGAACCATAAGCAACAACAGATGAGCTTTTTTGATGGAAAAAACGTGGAGCAGAAATTTAATCTGTGATAGTTGTACTTCCTTAAGTAATAACATATATTTCCATGAGTGAGTTAAATATTAAATAGACTATATAATTTTGACCTGAAAGATGCAGGATTAATGCATTATTGTCAATAGAAGCAGTCATCTTATGTTTTGGCAATAGCAAGGTATGAGAATCAATTCAGAAGAATTGAGAACTGCTCATCAAATGCATACTGCCTTTACCATGATAAGGAACACCACTGTTATGCCAAAACAGTTATCATTAAAGCTTTGTTATAAATAAATTTAAAAACCCAGAAAAATACAAGAGCAAAATACAATCACAAGGTAGGTTACAATCAAACAAAATCATGTTCACCTGTTTAACCATCTTGCTACTCTCTCTACCATACATACGCAAAAGAGAGCCCCAATTTTTCACATGTGGATGCAGTAGCTGTAGGATTTTCTGAGAAGCTAATTGTTTCCCCACTCTCTTATTTTTGCCTGTAAAAATAATCATGAAAATGCATCAATACTGGCACGTTATGTAATTAGATTAACACCGATGTTTACTTGTGTTATTCAAAACTGAGATGCCAGAGAAGAGTAGAATAAGCACGTAACAAGCTAGATAGCTGAACAAGCACCTACAAAATGGACAACAAATGAGAACAGGAAAAAAGGAAGGTATTATCAGAGGTCACACTAAGTACTGTACTTACACCAGCCTCGCACCGTGTGCTTGCCACAAGTCATGACATATTCACTCTTCTGATTTTTACCAGGAATCACTTCAAACTTTATGGATGTATCACCCATTCCATGGTTTCTTAAGAACAAACAAAATCAATATCATATACTAAGTAAAATTACAAACATCTGAAGCGGTTGCCGTTATCTTTGACAGTCATTGCAATGGAATTAGATACTTTAATAATAAATTTTAAGACACTAATTAATAAAGAGTTCTTTTTTAAATCAGCAACTTGACTTGAATGGAAAGGCAAGCCTGTATAAATGAAAAACAAATATATTTGTATGTCCCACAACTAAAACCTAATCTCAGAAGACAAGAGTCATAAACAGCAAATATAAATTAAGGGAAGATACAACATTAAACAGTTCAGTCCACACCACGTCTCTTATAGCCACAGTGGGTGCAGTAAGCTTGGCCAGCCCACAAACGTCCAAGTTACTGACAAACACTGTGGGTACCAGCAACCAAGCAAACAACGTGCCCCAACCCAAACACCTGTACACAACAGAATTTGCTCCTTATTCTGCAGCCTTACCTTTTAAGGCACTCATGGAGAATCTGATATGGAGACAAGAGTCCAGCTTTACTGGTGAGTTCATATACCCGTGAGTCCTCAATACTGATATGGTTAAAATACTACGAAGGAATTGAAAAGAGTTATTGTGCTTTTGTGCAAATAAGACCTTAACACTGTCCTTAACTCTCATTTCTCCTTTGCAACATTAAACAAATTCTGTTACTCTGTGCTTAATACTTAAAGTATTTTTAAATCCATAATGGAGGTATTTACCAACATCATTAAAACTGCCACACCTAATCATATATTTGCAGACAGAAATTTAAATAATTCTTTTAACTCCAACTTTACATTATACAAGATGGACATAAAAATGACAATCTTATAAATTCTTTATCATCCTTTCTCCCTCAGGACAAGATTATTTTATTTGTTTTAACTTCATTATGAAATTCTACTTACCAAAATGCTGTGGTTCAATAAAAGAAAACGTAACAGCTATTGGAACGTTTTGTATTTTATTTTAAAACAATGAAAAAAATTGTCTGCATTTTCTTAATGACCATTTCAATAGTGTAGGACATACAATACAATTTTAAGTTAAAGTAAGTGTACAAACAACTCATTCTGTATATTACACTTTCTAAAATGAAACCATTCCTTTCAGGCCAATCACTGATTCTTCCTTTACTCCTTACTGATGGTCTGTTACATGCTGAATTGAAAGTGAACATATCACTATGAACTAGCTATTTAATATTTCCAATATGTGAAAATATAGCACACTCTCTCCACTTAAAACTTTTCCTTTGATTTTCTCAAATGTTGCTGCTTAAAGTCTGTAATTTTAACTGTCTGATCTGGCAATAAGTAGCTTTCATAGCTAAGTAAAAATGTCTCAGAAGCGTAGGCACTTTTAGTTCTTACTTGGTCTTCTGAGACGATCACACAAAACCAGACAGCATCTAGCTCTGAACTTTCCAAAGCATCAACCAGAGGATTCTGGAAGCCAGGACAGTACAGGCAGTACAATGTCTTGGAACATTTCAGGTCTTCAGTAAGTGACCTGATATTTCAACAAGGGGCTAGTTTTTTGCATCACAGTACATTTTCTGATCAGTTCCAACAGAACAAAAAAAAAGGGTTTTCATTGCCATAGATCTTGCTATAAATGAAGAATTTCACATTTCCATCTGAGAAAACAATGTTATGAATTTTCATTAATATTTCTGACATTGAAGGTGTAATATTTTTAAAAACAGACTCCAATGACAGTCGACAAGGAAGAGTTCAGTACCTCAAGTTCTTCACTGTCTTTGGGCTTCTCCTCAGAGGTCTGTTTAACAAAGTCGGGAATAAGGATTTCCAGTGTAGCTCGAGCTGCAGAAAATGATTAAACATCTTGGTAACATTTACTTTAAACAATGATTGTAAAGAAAAAAACCAGAATGAAGCACTCTTTAAGCAAGCCTCATATGTCCCCTTGAAACATCCACTCATATAACACAACTTCACAGTCAAAACAGGCATCATCTTTTTGTAAGAAGCATATTCACTTGCAATTTTTAAAGAAAAAAAAAAATTCTACTTGTTCAAGTTGATGATGAAAGTCTCACAACTACCTAAATTAAGAAGAAACTGCTTTTTGGAAATGCCTATGAAAGGAAAAAAAAATTATCATCAAGCTTCATTTTAAAAGTGACGTAGAATTCTTAGGACCCAAAATTAAAGAGTTATCATCAGCCCTTAGTTATTACAGCTGAACCCTAGTACTGTATCACTAGGGCACTCAGAACCCTAGTATTGCACGAAAAGCACACCCAGAATTTGCCTAAATTTTCAAAGCAAAATACCTTTTTTCATGCACAAATAATTCTGGGCTGGCTTTTAGTGATTTAGCTACACTGACTTATTTCACAAGTGCAGAAAGTACCACAGGTACATTATACATCTTTAAATTTTGATAAGTTATTTTTTCTTGATCAGACATTTAAACCCGGACATAGTAAGAAGCTCTCATGTATCGGGGACATTCTCATTTAGATCTTCATCATTTACATATTTATTGCAGACTTACACAATTAGAACTAATTAATGAACACAAGTACTTGGAAATCAATAATCACGTAGTTCAGTACAATTGTTTTATTACCAGAAAGAGAACGAAAACAATGAAAAGCTTGAGGGATTTTTTTTGTTTTTAAAGAAGGGCAAAGATTTACCTTTCGCTAAAATCCACACACCAGGTGTTTACATAGCAGGTGACAGTATAAATATAAAACCCCCAACATGTTCTTATTGGTTTGATCATTAGAGACAGACGCTCTTACAGCTACTCAGTATACATCAATAGTTTAATGTAAGCTAACATCTGAAGTTTCTTCATTGCTTTCTATTCCAGTACATTGTTGAACCTTGGGTTGTCAGAAAACCCTATGCAACAGTATTTATCACTTTTACCAAAAAGACACAAGTGTACTTTCTTTGACTATTAACAAAATGATTCCTACTTACTATTGCAAATATGTCATCTTCAAAGCAGAAATGAAAACAGATAAACATTCAGCAGTTGGTATTAAAAAAGAAAAAATGTTACCAGCTTTATTCTTGGCAAGTTTTTTGCTGCTGGCAGTTCCTGCCCCATAAGTTACTCCATCAATAATCACTGAGGCTCCAAAAGGTTCACTTGGGTTCTCTAGAAATGGAGCAGGAAAGAAAAAGAAAGCTTTTCAGAACTCCCAGTGTAAAATACTCATTATGAACATGGAATACCACCACTATAAAGATTTGTTTTCTTCTTCATTTCAACTTCAAGAGGCATGGAAATTGTTTACTCTTCAGAAAGACTGAAAATTGCTTACTCCAATATATGAAAACCAAAGAATTTTCCATTACCACTAGACTTACCACCATGTACTTCATTCTTCCAAAGTAAGGACTTTTACATTTTAAAAGATCATTTGTGATCTGCCAGAATTCAAATGTTAATTCCGAAGTTTTTGCATCACTAACACATTGTAAATACAAGAGCTATACATTCTGATATTGAAAATTCAGTTACAGTATGTAATGCATATATAACGTATATATAACATAATTCTGAATAATTATAGATTCCACACTGAACTAAGATGCCCAACTTGTAATTCCTTGGATGCTGACTGCAGGACTTAATCCTTTCAAGCCTGCTGTTGAAAAAGGTGTAATTTCTTCCTTCTCTATAAGGTACCCCTAAAAAAACCAGCAAAAGCAAAAATGCAAGGAACGTATGGTATACCACTTCATAAAGCAATCTCAAATGCAGCTAGATAAAGCAATTTGACTGGAATTTACAGGAAAAAAAAAATCCAACATTATTTGATTCCAATTATAGTTGCCATACATGCAACATTTTTAGATTCCTGATTAAGCATCAAGTGCATTCCCCCCAATATTTATCTAAAATAAAATTCTCCCCAAGTTTTTTGTTTTTCTGAGAGCTAGCATCATTTACACAGTTGCAGTACAGCCTAAATTAGGAACTACCAAACTACCTCTTACACCACTGACACAGAATAAAATTAAAAGCTGTTTAAAAACACAAACAGATATCCACATAAATCCCACACTAATCATGGAACAACATAGTCTCAGTAACTCTTTTAGTTACTTTTAGTTCAGCAGAGTGACGCTTCTACTTCTAATCCTATGAGGAAAACTAGTCAACATTCATGACAAATCAATTCCTACCAACTGCATGAACCTTTTGCAATCCGCACCTAACTAGTAATTTCTCCACTAATATTAACTATAATTTATTAAGGACCTTAGAGAATAGTCACATAGGACAAATAGTCTACATAGCCAATTCTGGTTTCCATTTAAATTTTTAGTATCAATTTATACATACAAAATTCTCTGAGGGAAACTGGATATAAATATGAGCCTCCATGACATAACAATCATAGCATACAGTAACTTGAACAGTTAAAGGATTTTAAAACTCCACATATCTCAAAAAAATACCCTATTTTTTGTCAATTGGAAGAATACCAGAACAGAACAAATCCACAAAAATATCTCAAATTATTGCAGCTTTAGAGAGGGTACATATGTGTCTGCAGAAATCTTTCAAATTCTTCAAACAGCTTCATAATTGATGACCTACACATTTCTCTTCAGAAACTATTTGGGTTCAGTATTTAACTTTTTTTTTTCAGGATTCCAATGATTCACTAAATCAATGCGTGCCTTACAGTTGGATTTTAATGGACATCAATGACAAGAAGATTGAGCAAATATTAATTGTGCACAGTGAGCAAAACTGTAATTGCCCATATTTCACTGATGCGTCCTTTCAGATGCAAATGAGTTGCTCAAATCCATTTTCACTTAGGCATAGTTTTCAAAGTGAAAACCTATACTGTTATTTTAAATGTAAGACTGCTCTTATCCTCAAAAGCCATGTTTAAGATACAGAAAACGTCTCCTAGCTAGAATTTGACTCAAAACAGACTTTCAAGACATTCCCTAGGAAAAATGTCCATCATTTGATTTTTTTTTTTTTTTAAGATATCCAAGCATAACATAAGCCCTTCAAAACAGCATGTGGTCGATTAAAAAACTTAACAGACTTACCACATTCAAAGAAATTGTAAACAGGGCGAACCTTTAGGACTCGTTGCATATATTCATGCAGTATGCAAACTTCAGACTTCCCATTGGGATTAATGACAAATTCTGCAAAAAAAAGATGGGGGGAGGGGAAGACAGCTAAGTAGTGCCAGTCTTTAAAAGACAATTTCTACTACAAAGAAATAAATAAATGACAAATTACTTATCCACGGGATAAGTGTCCACTCAAATTAAATGCAATGCTGTTGAATCAGACATGGATAATTATGACCTCAAAGTCCATTTTCTCTGAAAAAGTATTGAGAAATCAGTCTGAGAAATTTCTATCAACAACTGGAAGTGCACTAATTACAAGTTAAGCAAATATTCTACATTCAATGTTTGCAGTCCCATGGCCTCTGGACCTCTACACACAGCATTTCTGGCAGATAACATCAATTAGAAATCCTCTAATTTGCTCCTAAACACATGTTGTATCTCCCTTCTAACAACAGGCACATAGACTTCAAATCCACAAATCAGATTCACTCCATTCCCCCCCCCCCCCGCCCCATTCCTCTTTAGCAAGCCACAGATCAGGTCACTGTCCCTTTGCCCTGAACGTGCTGTTTTTATTTGAAAGGTCCTTTTTTTCCCCCCCCTGCAACAATATTGTTAGTGAAGAGCACAAACCCTGCCTCGGTGGGCACTACGGCAGTATGGGAGAGAAAGTTAAGACTTAGATAGATAAAGTGCAAGTTAAGTCCTTGATTTAGATAGTTTCAGTGTGGCTCTAAACTTAGAATTTAAGATAGTGTATTAA
Source organism: Haliaeetus leucocephalus (assembly GCF_000737465.1). Classification (NCBI taxonomy): domain Eukaryota; kingdom Metazoa; phylum Chordata; class Aves; order Accipitriformes; family Accipitridae; genus Haliaeetus; species Haliaeetus leucocephalus. Next base: position 1,742,839 of record NW_010973238.1, on the reverse strand, counting down.
CTAAAAATTCAGCTGCACCTCCCTGTAACAGGGAATGGTCAATATGTAACTCATCAGCTTTAATTCTGTTAAAGAGAAGAAACCCAGAAACACGACAATGTACAAAACAAGAACAAAAAACAGGAACAAGACCCAAACCACAGTCTATAGACATTTTAAATATCAGACTGCAGTTGAACAAACTATTATGGATACACAGCCAACACAGATAAGAGCTAATTCCCCCAGCTTCTCATCAGACACGATATCCATTCCTCACACCACAGGACTCGACTGCACACACAGTTCCTTCTTAACTGTATCCGTCAAACTGCTTAAAATTTTTATTTTTAGTTGTAGGTTTTAATCTGCATCAATCTGGCATTTGTAACCAGTCCCTAATTTGGGACCAATTAGAACTGGTACAAAACTGAGAAGGCAGTAGCACTGAGTGACTAGGCATGATGGTTTTCAGCAACAACCAACAGTAACAAGTAGCTAAAGGTAGTAACCAGTTAACAGGACTGCAACCTGGAATAAAAATCCTTTCATTTAGGAATTATTTTTTCTAATAGGAAGTACATTTTGACAGTATTTTTCCGTTACTATTTAATATGATGGATCCAAGAACGCAGAATTCTAGAACAAGAAGAAAGTAGACTTATTACAGGATTTTTTTCAGTCAAGCTTAGAACTGTAATTAGTCTTTGATATAGAATAATTGAACTACAGGTAGACAAACTAACCTTTCTTCGTAGGTGCATCTTGCACAGACAAGGTAATGAGTTTCTGATTGGCAGGTAGAATAGGCCGCTCAGATTCTGCCTGCTTCCGCTTCATTTCACGATTGAATTGCCGTCTCTCAGCCCAGGTTCTGAATTTTTTTACGGTAACTTGTTCAAAATCAAAACGCTTTTCAAGATAGCGTCTAAAATCTTCCAGATCTAAGAAGCACAAGCAAGTTACTCTCTCTACTTTGCCACTGAGCAAGCATTAAGTTCACTATTTCCACTGTTTTAAACATGTTATAATTTTTTTTTTAGACTAGGAGCAAAAGTAACATAATCAAGGTTAAGACACTATTTTATACTAACAAAACTAATTACAAGTTTTCCTGTTACTGGGTCAAATGCAAAACACTTGTGCAAACTGGAAAACAAAACAAGAGCATTTTATTCTGTCACTTAAATATTTTACTAAGCCCTAACCACCATAATACCCAACACAATTTGTAACAAAAGCTAGTAAGTGTTCTACTTCATCACCTATTCACCTTCTCATTACCTGAAGCAAGGTATACAGTGAGTAACAGTAGTTAACGCTATTAGCCTCAGTTTCCTGAAGCCTAAACTGACGATTGCTGCCTATTTATTAAACAGTGCACCATGAAACACTATATAATGATGCTCCGTAAGTATCTGCTGGCCTCTAAAGAGAATTTAACACGTTCATTTTCACATACAGAGTACTAAAAGATTGCCCCCCTTGAACTACAGCTGCTTCTCCTTTATAGGATATTTCTGCAGATACGATCAGCAAAAATAAAGAATAGCATATGAAGATGTAAACAAACAAAAGCAAGCTGCTGGTATTGTTTCCTTCCACAAGGAATTCCAAATGCAAGTCACGCTTATACTTGATCACTCAGTATTTTTTTCAGTAATACAGAACAGATCCTATTTAAAGAGAGAGATAGACAGGTAAACTTCACGTGGAAAGTAAGTGCTTACTGGTTTTAGTTTTGCTCCTAAATATTGATGATTTTTTTCTTCCTTTTTTTTTTTTTTTTAAATCTTTTGGCATGGTTATGGGACTGAACAGGACACGTGTAATGACAAGGCCAAGTTTTGTGTTTGAACACTACAAAGTTAAGTGGTAGCCTACAATCCATATCAGTATTCTAAGCAGCAGTAATTTACATGGATGGTACTCTCAGGTATGTAGTTGTGGTAAGTGGCACATGACCTTTCTGTCCAAGTTCCTCTGTAAGTTTGGCAGTGACTTTGGCGTGACTTCTTCAGGCAGCTTTTTGTGTAAAAGCTATCACACTTGCATAAATAAAATAATGAAGCATCACACCTCTTTGCATGAGTGCAATTATATTTGCATGACTTACTCTGCTAAACTTGTGCAAATAAGCAAATTTAGTTTAACTGCACCATTTATCTTAAGAGATCATACTGAAAATAGATATAATTCAGCAAATATAGAGACTGCATAGAAAAGCTCATTTAAAGAAGTCACACAAACACACTTGACAACAGCAATTCATATGTACCCATTGACTTAATTGATTCTTAAACTGAGGTAAAGCCTACAGGACTAAACTTCCAAAATTTTCACATTTTTGTGTGCAAAACCTTTGCACGTGGACTCCTAAGCCTTCAGAAAAATTCTCCACTGTATGTTTCTCTTCCTGTTAAAATCAAAATTTATTACTAATACTGGATCTATTTCTTCAGATCTCTGCATACAAAAAAACATGCAGAAAGACAACTGACCACGTGATCTCAGGCAAGATACTATTCAATTGCCAACTCTGGAATAAAGCATATGTAACCCAAATGACATTACCCCAACCCCAGCCAAGAAAAGACTCCACTTGCCATACATACCTACAGATTCATCTTTACATACTTCAACTTTGGCCTTAACTTGTCCTAAGGCTCCTTGTGCTGCATCTCCCCCTGAGGGGTCTTTATCATCTAAAGGCCCAGAATCAGCAGCAGTAGAATCTGGTTCTTCTGTTTGGCAGTCCAGTTCTGAAGATTTATCTAGGTGCTTTACAGGTGATACTTCCCCATTTGGGGTTATGTCATTGTTTTGTTCCCTTTCCTCATTTTCCTTCATTTTTTTGTAATGCAAGCAGGGAATGCTACTAAGGGGAGGATCATGTTTCTGCAAATACAGAATAATGCAGAAGGTTTCAGTACCTCAAGGTCACCAAAAGCAAGAGCAAAACTCAAAAATAAAAGATGTAATCAAGATAGAAGTTACTTTTATTTAGTCTAGGCTCAAGCTTCTCTTTGGTCAGCAATCTTACTCTACTCAAGATCTGAGTACATCTAATCCTACGGTATCTTGGCACTGTGTAACAGTGATACTAACCTTCAAAGTGCGTTCGCTGTTTTAGATCCAAACTATATTCTGTTCAATTACATGCAAATACTACATGCTTTCATAAAATCCATTGAGCTCTCTTGGGGTTTAAGCCCATGACATTAAATCCAATTTCTTCAGATTCCTTGGGTTCATGAACGTCACATGCTTACTTCTGTAAACGTGGACCATAAGCCGCAGCTCAGGCTAGTTTATAGCTACAAATAAATGCTCTAAATATATTTCATGGTGGAATAAAACCAGCATTTTGCAGCCATATGCTAGAACAATGAAGGCACCAAATAAGACCATCTCATTAATTTTAACTGCCCAAACTCATTGCAAAAATAGAAAAAGAAAACACCGCAAGAAAAATTGTATCATATTTTCAGAAACAGAGGAGTTTATTTTTCAAGTACCTTAATTCTAACACTGGAAAGAAGCCTGCTAAAGTAGAAAAATATTCAACTGTTTGCAAGAACATGTCTAATTTTTAAATCTCAGTAAGTATTTAAGTAATTGACAGCTCTCACCCTTATGCTTCCTGTTCCCAAGAAATAAGGTCTAGACCAGGTAACAACTCTAGATTCTCTGTGCAGATATACAGGAATGCCCGAGTTATGGAATGTCATGATCCATCCATCTGGCAAAGGTTCTGTAGGAGGGCGGCCACGACCTTTAAAGCAAAGAGTGGCTTTAAACTTGGATAGACTGCTTAGAAGAACAGAAAAAGAATCAAGGTTTTTTATTTTTATTGCTTTTTCTGTCTCAAAGGATAAAATGACACTGAAACAAGACTTTGGTAGAAAGATTTTGTTTTAATAAAAAGGCATATGCTTCTAACCCACATTAAATCCTGCAAAATTATAGATTCCATTATGTCTTCAACTGAAAAGCAACAGTAGCACTAATTTTATGCAGACTGATTTGTTCATTTCACCAGTGAATCTTCTCTTTAGTCTTTATGTATTTATATCATCACAAGCACCACTATATTTAATGGAAAAATCATACTTGCTTTTGAAACAACTGAGTTTTCCATTAAAAGTTTTTGCACTTGACACTCAGGGATAAATTTGCACTGAGACACCACTACACCCACAGAACCAAACAGCCAGCAATGAGTTAGGCTGTAAGCTAAGACTCTCCTATTATATTTTTCAGCATAAGCACAACACAAACCAGGATCAAGTCTACAAACCTTTATACTTAAATATCTTAGCCATCAAGAATACTACTTCTTCCAGAAAACAAGACTGAAATTAGAGTACAATAAGCCAATATGAGGAATCACATAGCAAAAGAAACAATATTGCAGTAAAATGCTTATGCCCGCATTCAAGTTAATAATACACAGCCTCACTCCTTTCTATTCCAGAAATCAGAGAATGCTCTCACTCCTTTCTACATCAGAAATCAGAGACCAGACTCATCTTAGCTGGGAACTTCCTGGCAATCCTGTGTTAGTATAAAATTTTTCAGGGAAAAACTGTTTGGTTTCTTATTTCAGAATACAGTGAGGCTGTAAAATACTCCTCTACAGCAGGTTCAAATTTTAGTTCTACTTCAGACTATTTTCAGTTACATTCTTCTGGATTGGTTCACGTTCTCAGCTCTTCTTTATTAGCAGTTTGTAACATTTACACAATGAAACTGGATAAATGTAAGCCATTGACTTTCCTAATGATTTTTTTTAACCTAGTATTGCATGCATAAAGGCTTCACATAGAGCAATTTCAACAACAGAAGTTATATAACTAAAGTAGGAAAAAGTCCACAATGACTACAAACAGTCTTCAGCTGTTTCACTGTACTGGAGACAAAAAACCAGACCATCCTTGTTCACCTCGCCATCACTGAGGTAACGTTCTTCATAATTTTTCACAAATCCACACACTAAAATACAGTCACATTACGTACAACAGAGGAAGACCAAAAGCACTCCCCAAAATCAACTTCACTATTCAGGAACATGAAAAATCATATCCTATAGTAAGAAGCCTTCAAACAATAAAATTCTGTAACATACAAACTATTTCACAAGAATTGCTATCCTAAACTTTGCTTGCTGATATACTTCTGTTCTACAGACATAAGCCACACACAAAAAAGTTATAGATATTTAATGAACATTAACTTACTTTTAAGTACAGTTTTAATTTTGGTCATCATTGGCTGTACACTTGTTTCTCCATCAGACTGGTGATCACTTTCACCACCATATTTCTCATTTTCTAGTCTCCTTGTTTTGGGTGCTCGAAGACCCTCTTCCAGCAGAGCATCCACATCATTATCAAAGTCATCCTGAAAGAGACTTCATCAGACACTATCCTTCTGGGTCTACTAACTTCCCCTTCCCCTTGCAAAGAAAAAGTATACGCAGAGAGAAACTAGAAATTTCCAATGATTCCAGTAAAAAGACTGAAAAATAAGAAAATAAGTTTTTGTAAGTCAGAACTGGTATTTTTCAGGATAAAATGAGCTGCGATTGTGCAAGAAGCCTTTTAAATGTTATTTTTAAACAAGACCATAGAATCTGCCACACAACTTGGAAGTTTGACCAAGATAATTTACAAAAGTTTACAGCCAATGTTCTGTCTCTGAAAATTCTGCATTTTTGACTCAAGTACTGCACATTTCTAGATAAGACTGTTTCAGTGAACATCTTTGCATATTTTTTTTCTAGCCACTTGGAAACCTCTTACACACCAAAAACCTGTGGATTTTCTTACCTCATATGAGTAATTCAAGGTTTCTTCATCCACTTTATCTCTTTGAACGATTGCTTTAGATGTGAACCCTCCTCCTTCTTCATCTATTTCCATCAAATTGTCGGTAAAATCTTCTAGCTCATCCAGAACTGCATATTCCACTCTCTTTTCCTGATCAATATCATTTTCATCATCCTTCTTGTCATCATTTTCACCCCCTATTCCTACAGCTTTACCATTACTACCACCGAAAGGACAAACATGCAAATCCCCATTGACATTATTAATACCAAAATCTGTATCTGCCTTATAATCCTGCTCAACTCCAGTGTACAGAACCTTCCTATCTTTGCTTTTGCAGCTTTCTGTAAAGCTAACACTAATCTTTACATCTTTAAGTAACTTAAGATCTGGGGTGAACTTTCGAACTGAAGGTGCATGACGAGCAGTTCTTGGGCTTTGGTCACTATTGTTAGGGTCTATTATAAGACGACTTTTGTAGCAGGCAGATCCCTTTGTGAGAAGCTGTGTTCTGCAGATACTGTGCGTGTCCCCAGCAGGGGTATCTGACTGTCCATCACCACCAGAGCCAACGTCCATTACCTCTGCGTCACTGGACGTTTGCAGGGGAGGTGGTGGAGGCTGTTCATTAGGCGGCAGAGGTGGGGGACAAGTATGATTCTCCACATTCATTTCTCTTGCAGGTTCTTTAGGGAGGGGTGGTACATTTTCATATCTCTCCATTTTTAAAACTACTGTTTAAAAAAAAAGCTTTAATAAATGTTTATATCTATACTCCTAACATGCATGAGTCCATCAAGATTGGTTTATCATGTTCTATTCAATATGCAACACTGATGATTCAGTTAAGCTGACTACATTGTTCTTTTCATTAATGTAGACAGCTTTCAGAATCACTGTCTCAATTATTGGAAATCACAATGCATTCAGCTTAAATAGCTGAAGACTAAGACTGCATCTTCATTGGACAAGCAGGTCTCCCTTTCTTCCTTCAACCTACAAGAAGAAGAAAAAAAAAAAAAAAAAAAAAGTTGCCCAAAAAAAAAATGGAAATAGCACCCCAGGCAAAAAGAAAAAATGTCACTCCTTCCAGCATAAATTTCAAGTAGAAGTAAGAGTGACATTTTTACAGTGAGTCTTGATACCATTTTGAATGAGGCTGAAATTAGATTGTTTTTACTCCTTGATCTGTACACCAGCACAAGAATTTGCTAACACATAGCTGCCTGTATAATTCGTTGACTATCTCTGCTTGGTTAGCAGGCAGGGCATTAAGCATGGCATTTGTAGGGACCAGACTAAAAACTGTGCATTTTGGGGGGATTCTCCCATTATTGAAAATAACCTGGTATTCAAGCCATACTTACCCACAGAGCAGAAAGGATAATGAGCTTACAGTTTAAGACAATCTGCAAAACCAACAAGATTTTAACAACTATGGTCTTACAAGACACATGGCTTTTTGAAAGTGTAAGTTATTAGATATTTTTGAAATCTCACTGGAAGTTTTAACAGGAAATCTCATAATTTACTAAAAACTCACACAAAATGACTCTCTAGATAACCAGATATTAGACATTTGATCTTATATTCCATACTACCATAGGACTATGTATTTGTTATATCTGAGGAAATCAGGTCCAGATACATAGCGTTAAAGTTCAAATGAATTCTGGAAGGCATTTAGAAGCCAATGTTTTAGGTAATTTAACCTGGCAAAAATATTCAATTGCTCTAGGAAATTTTACAGGGGATGGGGCATGTGTGTTTTGAGTTTGTTTGGTTTTTACATTAAGTGGGTTCTTTCTACCATGTCTATGATGGCTTCTTCAATTATACTTTTGTCATCTGTGCAGGGCTATAAGCACCTGGGGAAAGAAAGCTTAATTTCTTACCTGCTATTTGGTTTCTCCAAGTCCCTCCATGCCACCCCAAACCGGGCTTAAATCTTACTACCAGCTAGAAATAAAGCAGCGTTACTCTGCCCAAGACAGCCAGCTGGCTGAATCTGCTCTTTTCAAAGTATTTCCAGGTAGTAGAGAAAGTCTACCCAAGTATTCTAGAAAGATAAGCTCTGAGTCCTTAGTGTTGCTGTATAACATCTGAAGGCAACAGGGCAGAATGTCTGGGTTGTCATGAGGGACTTAAGAGAAGCCAAACATAACTCTCTAACATATCTCTATGCCAGCCTGGACATAACAAACCAACAGCAATATCCAAACACCAACTGGGGCAAGGCAGGAAGCTGGGAATTAGGAGTTATAATGGGATCAATTAAAATTCAACAGCATACAGAAGCTACCTACCTGGAAGCTGGAAGAAAGCAAAGTACACAACAGAGCAAACTCTTTAGTGATTTGGCAATAAAGAAGGTTTTGCTGGGGCAGCAGAATAGTTCATACTTTGTGGTGGTTTGGGTTTTGGTGGTTTAGGTTTTTTTTTAAATATACTCAAAACTGTGACATATTCAAGACACTGAGCTTGACATGCATTGTAGAATTACTAAGGAAAAAGACTCCATTTTGATAAAAGCTCTAAAATAATCCCATCTTCTCTGATACAAACATATTACCTTCCAGAACGAAAACCAGCTCATTCACCAGTAAGACAAGAAGTTCTATATATTTAAATCCATTTCGTTCTACAAGATGATCATACAATCACCCAAGCAGTGATCAATTCCTTCTTCTTTCAACAGGTTCTGAAAACACCTACTGTTATACAGAACACCCCTAGAAATATATTTGTCTAATAACCTTCCCCCTTCCTCTTCTTCAGATTAAAACAGAAAAAAAAATGGTGAACGACAAATTATTAAGTTCTTCAGAACAAATCATTAGTGTCTTCATTGTTAATTCTGAACAAAAGAATCAAAAGTCACAGTACAAGTTTGGTAAATCCTGGAAACTAAATGCCCAAGTAATCTAATTTTTCGACCTTAGAGTCTTTAGAAGACTCTTGAAAAGAGCAAACAGAAGTAATTTACACAGAAATGAAATACTGAAATTGGTAATCTAGAATCTGAAAGAGCGCGACCATCCCATATGATCCAGGAGCTACCTGGTCTATGTCAAAAAGACTATTTTTGACAAATCATAAGACATGATAGTGAATGCAGTTTCCATATCCCTGATATTGTCCTGCTCCTACGCTAAAAAGTATTTTAACACCACCAATGTCAAACACAAGAAATTAATCTTCACCTGCCTAGGTTTGGTAGTTCACTGATACTACACCTCTGCTCTTTGCAGAAAAGGTGTCTTGTTATTCTATTTGAGCACTATTAACAATGAAATTCTTGTTGTCTTCCCCTTTTTGTTGGCCTTAAAATAACGAACAGCATACCAAATCACTGCCAGGTATTGTCTACTACTCAGTACACATACTGTGACCAGAAAAACTACTAGACCAAGATGAGTTTAAACTAGCTTTTGCATTTCTAGCCATAAACCTGCCACATCCTGAGGGTAAGATAACAAGAGTCTGGCAGCTCTACAGTTACAGTGGGCTACAATACCTTCCTATAAGCTACAAAAAGCCAGGGAGCAGCAGAGTAACACAGGTCCAATTCCCATCTACTTTCTTGCCAACTGATGTTACAATATGCCTTTTATATCAAGGGCTGGGGAAAAAAAAAAAAATCAAAACCACACAACAAAACCAGTAAGGATTTTCCCTTAGATAGCAGGTATTTTAAAAGAAAGACAGAAGACACGAAACCTAAAAGGATGAGTTAGATGAGCCTGTAGGTTAAAAACAGCCAAAGGGAGCTTAGATCAAGGGAACCCAACCACCACATATAAAAACAGACTTAGCATACTAGACTATAAAATATTAGAATACAACATAAATTAGTCTGCCTATTGTCATCCTTAATTAACTTGCCCTGAAAGAACAGACTTTATTCTCCAAGGCTCCACCAAGTTCCATCGACGGTTTCCGTAAGGACTCCTTAAAAATATATGGAAAACCGTTGACAACTACAACAGCCAGTACAAAATACTGAAGGAACTCTGGATGAACTGCTGAAAATATGAATGCACGGTTTGTGTTCTGCAGATCACCAATACATGGAAATTTCACATTTTTAATTGCTTGCTCTTATTTTAGCAGATCATTTGAAGAAGTTTCATGTCACAAAGTAAACTCAGAGAAACAGATACACGGTAGACATCTAAATGTAATGTAGTAAACTGCACAGGTCCCAACAAAAGCAGTGTCTTGTCTTGGCTTGGTTGTCTTACATATGTTCTCTGAAGGCAGAAAGAAAAAAACCCACCTACTACTCTGTTTAATAAGTACCACTGCCTATTCCCACAATTAGAACAGGGGTGGGAAAAAGTACACAGAGAAAAGGGTATCTCTTTTCAAGACAGGAAAAAACCAGAATCTTAAAATTTGTAACCAGCACTGCCCAAACTCAAAGAGGAACTCTCTTCCCTGTATAGCACGTCAACAGTCTTACAAGTGAGTTCAATAAAGAACATCTTTGCTTCATGAATACCTGTGTCTGCAATCAGGAACAAGGAACAGCATACCACAGATTCTCTCTTCAAAAAATCACTTTTAGAAAGAAACTGGATTCCTTGTCAGAAACTGCTTACTTCACATTCAGTGGACCCCAAAAGGAAGAGTGGCTCAGAGCAAATTCTCCTTATTCGCTATCCAAATACAGTCCTCCTCCTCATTCCAAATGGCAACTCTGCAGAGCAGAATTTATGACACTGATCATACTTAAAGATCCACTCCGCTTTAACCCTTATCAAAGTAATTCCTCACTCACAATCATCTACTTTCTTTTTGTTACACCCATTGCATCTTTTTGATACATACAGTCCTAAAAATAAGTTAATCCTATTTATTATCAACTGCTAAAAAACCCTAAAACAAGGAGACTGAATTTATTTTCTTCAAATCAGAACAGGAAGTCTTAAAAGAAAAATATTCTGCAAGTTAACTACTACATACAGGAACTCATTTCTCTGCATTATCACCTTCAGAATAAAAAGATTCTGAAGGAAACAACCAGCTTGTGTAAGTCACCAACGCAGTTTAAGAAAACACAGTCAGGGCCCAACCATAACATTATCAGTGGCAAATACAGACAAGGCTAAAGAACTTCTCTAGTTCATAAGACTTAATCCCATTTCAGAACAAAGAGTTCATAGTTTTAGAAATGCATCCTCAGAAATGGCAAAGCAACTGCTGCTTTTATAGCTTGACCAGTTTTCTGGCAGGGTTTAGATGGTTTCAATTAATCGTGTCAAACAGGAAACCATTTTAAAAAAATCTGCAAAACAGAGCCTAGGAAGCAGAAAAAAATATTCTTCCTTTCACATCTCAAATAGCTTCTTCCTTGTAAAGAAAAGCAACAGACACCAAACTCCCTTCTCATATTCTAAAAAAGCAAAATAATCCTGATAATCAAAAGGAACTGTCCAAAAGAACTAGAGACCTAACTCCTTATCCAGAATTAAAAATAAAACCAGTTAAGTTTAACTACCTAAACAGAAGGGAGAAGGGGTACGCTCACAACAGAAAAATTAAAGATCTAATTCCAACATCTCTAACTCGCAACTTAAGGTAGTAAAGAAATTGAATGGGTTCACCCAGCAAGCCCTCAATCCGTTTATGAGGGAGTGATGCCTGGATGTTAGGGGGCCCAGCCTCTCAGCGGGCAGACAGACTTAATATGCAGATAAACCTGAAGCCTAAGAAATAGGTGCAAAAGGGAGAACTCTATTTTTCCAGCCAAAAAAGGTGGAGAAATTTAGAAGAATAAACCTTTTAGAGACTGAATGAGATAATTTAGAGGAAGATGTAACTATTTCACTATTAATAGAAGGAACACGTGAAGAAGAATCCTGAGAGTTAAAGACAGACACGCAACCTTATCTTCACTGTACCAGAACTAAAAAAAGTGAATGGGCGTCCGCACACACGTTGGTGAAGGGCTGCCTTTTCTTCCTAACTTTGTACAAGAGGCGAGACACTCTCTTCTCGCCTGTATAAACGGATGCGCCCAGCGGAAATCCTTCCTCTCACCTTCCCTTACCCGAAGACACACACACGTACCGTGAGACACGATGCAGCGTGCAAGCTCCTGCCAGAGCCGATACTCCCCGTCACCCCACTGACAAGGAGACGTGCGGAGTGTAGAAAGACATGGCGTTTCCTTTCCTTCTACTACCCTGAATGCAATTCTACGGCGGGAGCTAGTAGGGATGCGGCTGGGGGCGGGCGGGAAACATCCCCCCCCCCCCCAAAAAAAAACCCCAAACCTAAACAAAACAAAACACCAGCTCTGACGGAAGGACGCTCCAGCCGGGGGCGGGGTGGGGGGGAAGCGCCGCACGGCAACACCCGCCGGGTAGGGCAGCCCCCTGCCCCCTCGAGCGACAGGAGGTCAGCGCACTCGCCTCCCCGGCTCGGGGAAAGGCTCCTCACGGTTC
>NW_010973238.1:1711973-1730329 GCF_000737465.1 Haliaeetus leucocephalus | reverse complement strand
GTGGAGGGTGGGGGGCGAGCTCGGCCGCCTCACGAAAACCGCCCCCCGCTCCGCGCTGCTGCCGCCATCTTTAAACGCCTGCTCCGAGCCACTCCAGTCCCCGCAGGCGGGACTCCGCGCTCGCCGAGCCAATCGCGTTCCCGGCCTCTTCCGTCACGAATTTGAACTCTGGGTAGCCATTGGTAGATTCCCCGGCATGTTAACCCGCGCTGCCAATAGAGACGCGAAAGGCATACGCCCTCACACTACCAGGCCAGTGAGAGGAAGGCGGGGGCGGGACCGAGGCGGCGGGAGGGCGCGGCCGGCCATGACGGGGGGAGCTGCGCCCGGCGGAGGGCGGGCTCCTTTGTCTGGGGGCCGGGGAAGCCGTCGCCGCGGGCGCCCGGCCACGGGGGAGGCCCCGAGGCGGCGGCGGCGCCGCTGCCATCGCGCTGTCGCCAGGGCAAGCCCAGCCGAGGGAGGGCTCCTCGGCAGCACGGAGCGGCGCCGAAGGAGGTCGTTAAAGGCGGCCGCTGAGGGGAGACGGGCGGGCGGAGAAGCCGAGGCGAACGGGCAGGGCAGCGCCTTTTCCCCGGCGCCCGCCGGCCCGCGGCCCGCCCGGCCTTTGGGGCAACGGCCTGTGGTTTCGTCGCGTCCCAACTAGATCCACGGAGGCGCCTTTCCCCGCCGCTGCAGGCGCGCCCGGCCCGTGCTACGAGAGGCTGACGCAGGGCCGCTGCTGTCGGAGACGGTGGCCAAGGTCTGAAGCAGACCCTGCCTCGGGCAGGCTCCGGGAACCACCCCCACGGGGGGTGCTGCGTGATGAAACCCAGCTGCGGGGTGGCACACATGCGGTACAGCACGTACCGGCGTGGCTGCCTCGCACTTACAGGGCAGTGGAGAATCGTCCACGGCAGGATTCTTACTTCATTCGTCTGTTGGGGTGGGGGGAGATTTGATAAGCTATAGGCCAGCTGACTCTTTTTGTCCTTCCACTGCAGCTGCTCTAAATTGGAAAAAAATACAGCAGAAGCAAGGGGTGGAGAAGTTAATTGTCTTTTAGCAGAGCTGATGGACTGCTGAAGGCTTTTCCGCCCTACACTAGCTAGCTAAAAAAAACCAAAAACCAGAAAACCCAAACGAAAACACAAGCCACTTTTCCCTGCAAACACTGCCTTATATCTTTAAGCAGCACAACTACAGCATTACCCCTTTAAAACTGATTTACTTAAAAATGGCAAATCAAACTAGGACCATCTTTCATGCCATATGTACCAAGCAGTTCACAGAATAAGCCTGAAATCTGATTGTTTACACACAATTCCTAAATAATTGTAGAAAACATCTTACACAATTCAGGTAAAATTACTTCTAAAGGGTTAATGAACATTTGCTGTTCTAATTTGTCCTGATACTTTATAATTTGCTTCCTTCCCTGAAACAGAGAACTACAGTACCTTTTATTGATACACTTAAATTACAGGGTTGCCTCTTTTGTCCTTCACTATCACACTGATTGAAATCAACATCAGACAAATTATCATAATATATCAGTATAATAACATTTAACTGATAAATGCTTTTGTTTGCTTCCATATGCAGTTTCAGGACATTTTTCTAGTATTTCACTCATCTCATGTCTTTGAGATCCCCAAATACTGTTATGAAAGATAACTAATACTTTAATATTTTAAAATATTTTGAAGACCACTGTTAGGCCTTTCATATTTGTGTTTGTCTGACTGGACCAACATATCTAATGATATGGTGGCAATTCATATGGACATAACATCATGGTACTGTATCAATACATAAGGTTACTGAAATTGGTTTAAATCTTTGCCAGCTGCCCTCAAAAACTGAAAGCAGTTTCTAATTTTTAATTCCTCATAACACACTTCTGCATTCAAGCCATTACTTTAGAGTGGTTTTTAAATTATGACTGCTTTTATTAATGTTAAACCACTTCAGAATGCATATTTAATAAATATCCATGGTTTGCAAAACTGCCACTTACATCACACTTCAACCTTCAAAGCTGAGGAAAAAATCTCATGATTAAGTACAGAATTTGAGTGGATGTTGCCATTTGCTGTAAAGTAGCTGTGTCGCATCACCTCATAAATTGCTAACATTGTGACAGAAAATTGTCCCTTTCAAAGGGTATATGAAAATGGAGGTATCATGACTCATTTGTATCCAATTTATGTGACTGTGTAACTGAAGTATTGCAGAGAGTATTGCACTCGTCAGAACATATATTAAATTTTTTGTGTGTACATAAACAGCAACATTTCAGTTAGGATCAGAAGAAGCACAAACAGATTTGTGTGTAAAATTTAAAGAATTAAAATGCCTGCAGTGCTTTGAAAGTGAAAAAATAACCAGTATGTTAGTTTTCCCATTGTATATCTGTTTTCAGAATCATAATACTATGACTTAAAGCAAGGATGCAACAGCTGATTCTTTGAGACACTGACACTGCAGGGAAATATACTACTAACTTTTTATAAACAAAATCATAACAATCCAGTAGCAAAACAATAGTTTTATCAAAACAATGTTAAAATTATTGATAAATTTTTAATCCAGAAGGCCTATATGACCTCTGGAGAATTAAATCTGATCTGCTATGTCTGACAAGTTGCAAATTCACCTGAAAATTTTGATGACCTGGACTTCTGATGAAAGACTTGTCAAACACGCACAAAAATCTGATCTTCCACCCAGACTTCTAATTCAAAAGTGTGCAGGTCCACCTGCATAGTGCAGTAAGGATTTACAATAGTACGATGAACTTTCATTGTCATCAACAAAAAAATCTGTTCCTAATGACAAGGAGATTTTCATATACAAGATACAGGAAGGCTGGACAGAAACAATTGCTGTGAACACAAAATACAGAAAACAGGCCTGTAAGGAAAACCACTACAAGCTTCCTAATAAAGCTAACAGGCTGCATTCATCAGAATGAAAATTAGGTGGAGCCAGCGTCTTTTTCATATTCTTAGTTACAATGTCAGTAACTGCAGCCCATACTGCCCTGTTCCAACAGTGAAAGCTACTGGAAGACAAATTTTGCACAGCCCACATTACTTTATTTCAGCAACTTTTTTTTTTTTTGTTACTGGTAAACTGGTATTTGCTTGCATCATATATTTTTGTGTCTCACTTTTTGCTGAAATCTGCTCTCCTCAACCTAACCTCTGTCAGTCATCACCTGACAGCCATGGAAAGATGTCAAAAGGACCCCAGGAGCAAGCTCAGATCAGCCCTCTAATGCCGAGAGGTGGCTGATTGCTGTGGAAGATAATCAAAGTAGATGCATCCATTGGCTCAGTGGTACCAGGGAATTACTAATCTTGCACTTGGCATCCATGCAGGTTTAAGGCAAACTGAACTGTATTGTCCACAGAAGCACATCTAACATCTGTTTTTTTCTGCTGGAGAAACTTCAGCCAATGGGTTACTTCTCTGAAGCTTTGGATTGCTGTTAGCATTTTGTCCAATAAGGCAGGCACTTTTCTAAAGATATTATTACTTGAAGTAGGATATGGTGACTAAGAGGTCAAATAAAAAGTAACAACTCCTCCCTGTTATAGCCCACAAGTCCATTTCTGTTCCAGGTTTTCCTCCCACCTGAATTACCTCTATCATATATAAAGTATTTTATATATGGAATGTTCTTGTGATAAATGCATCTGGATGCAACAGTGGAGATCTGAATTCCTGCCTGCTACACTTTGAGTGACCTTGCCAAGTCACTCTAACAATGAAATCTCCTACCACTTTGGTGGAAAATTTACAAGGTAGATGCAGCTGCAGTTTAAATACAGGACACGTGCAATGGCAAGGCTCTTTCCCTCTCATCTATCCTGGAACACGCATACTGTTCCATGCAATTCTAACCAGCAGGAGGAGAGCAATTAACTCCACATTCAATAACCTGCCTTTGACCAATTTGGTTTAATTAATGTTTTCTGGTTTGTTTTTTTTTTAAAAAAGATATTCCAAATTTGGATTAAAAAAATGCCAATTTTTAAGTAACTAGGTGACCTTCACATTAGCATCTGGACTGCACAAGTCACTTGTAAGTAACATTCTCTGCAACTGCCAGTTGGACCTGGGTTGGTGCTATTGTATAGTGACCAAGGCTGCCCTTGCTTGTTCTTGATACATAGAACAAACTTGTTCCTATGGCTGAAAATCCTGCATTCTTAAATGTACTCCATTTATCTATGGAAATATTAGAGGAAAAAATTAAACAACATCCATGTGGGACAGAATAGCAGTCTTCATACTTTGCTTTCTATAGGCCCTTTCATCCAAATAGCTCAGAGCACTCTTCTAGAATAGATAATATTTATCTGCTATTTGTAAAGATAATCTTATGCACAAAAGAAAACAAAATCCTCTCAGCCAGCCTTGTGGCTGCTTTCACATCATGCATCTCTACCATATGCTACTGTTCAGTTGTTAAACTAACCCTGCAAGTCAATCTTTGTTTCTTTTCAAGAGCGGTAGTAGTACTCCATTGTCAACTAGTACTTTAAACAGTCTTGCTTCTCCCAAACTTCTCCAGCCTGTGACTTCTGTTGAGTGGCAGTTTTTCTTGTGAGTCATTATACATCATGATGTTTTAAATTCAAACTTGTGATAACAAAGCGTACTTTGTTGTTCCATAGGACTGCTGTGAACTACAGTTAAGCAACTGTTGCTCCAATTCCTTAGCTTGGTCTACTATATATACTGCTGGTGGCACACAGACATTCATCAGGAGCACAGTCTTTGGCTGCCAGGAATCCAGGTGTAGTTGCACTTACATGAGCAAAACCATAAATGTCAGTACCTTTGTTTTCCCCAACAGAGGCAGAGTAAGTTATGCTTCTGAAAGCACAACTCTGCTGGTATGGCTGTTTTTTATATAACTGCCATTCTGGGATTGCTTTGCCAGTCTAAACACATGCGTATTATACCAAGAGAGTACTCAGACTTGACTGGCACAATATATTGCTAAAGAAAACAGAAAAATTTGCAACTGCCATACTGCGAGGATACCAATACAACACACATCTATCACATGCTACATCTATAAGTAAAACAGACCAACATAAGGAGATTTATACAGCAAAACAATTGGTGCCAAGTACTTAATCTCCATGCTATGTGCATTTCAGACAGTTTTGCTTCAGGCTAAATCTATTACCTGTTGGAGTACACTTAGTGCATTCCTGAAGCACATCTACCAGTTCCATTCCATCTGAAAACAGTCTAGGCCCTGTGATCTGAGGTTGCCCTGAAATGTGAGCCAAAGCACAGTAAATAGGGACTATCAGAAAAATCACGTAAGGGCACTACTAATCAAACTAAGGTACTAATGTAGACCTACCTGTCATTGACAGGACAGTTAATTCGTCACTAAATGCCAGCCATTCAAGTAAGACATGACAAACAGGAGCTGTATAAAAGCATTTGACTAAGACCTTGGCTCTATAGTTATTTCCAGTAGCTATTCACAGCAGAGCTAGTACATGGAGAGAAAAAAACACCACCACCCTAGCTTTCTCATTCACCTTTGTCTTGGAAGAGCACATTCTTTCAATGGGAAGCAAAAGCCTCAATTATTGAATACTAATTATAATGTTGTACCACAAGACGACACACTACTGGCTCCCCATATTCTCCAGTTTATTATTTCATCTATCTTAATTAACGTCTGAGGAGCGATGTGGTTTCCTCCACTGAACAGAAGCAATCAATGTGTTTACACAATCTGGAAAGTTACTGACCAAAGTTGGCTCTGTGCCCATAAGGGCTGGCATGTCAGATGAGATATCCATTGAAAACACTTCCTCTGTCACCAGAGGCAAGCTTGTAAAGCACCTTATTGCATCAGTAGGCGCTGTCGTTCTCAGAGGCCACAAAACAAACAAACTCATAAAATAGTTTCATAAAACCAGCTGAGTTCCAGAACATTTTACTGAGAATATTTAAGCATGTAGTGATTATCAAGAATGTACTGAAGTCCCATTAATTCAGAGCAAGTTAAATGAGGACTAAATAGGCTTCTCAGTGCTCACATAAAGGCCAGCTTATACACTTGTTTAAATTCTTATTATTACATAATAATTGCAGAGTCCAAACACACAGTAGCATCATAACCTTTCATATTAATTTTAATAGATAAAAATGTATTCTGCATAAGTTATTTTCATAACAGTTATTTCTATGCTATTCAAAATAATTTAAAGAAGTTCAAATCCCATACCTATGTAACAATCACAGCTTCAGTGGAAGCTTTATTATCTGTATGCAGGGATGTTCTGGTTAGGGGTTTTAGGTTTGGTGTGGGTTTTTTGTTTTGTTTTAAATCAAAAGAATACATCACTGAATGCCATTTCCAGCTCAAACACTTGAAGAGAGAGATCAGGACTTCATGTGCATTTTTATAATATTTTAAGAAAAATCAAGGTTTTGCCTGTTGACACAAATACTTAATAATGCAAATATTACAGTTTTAATGAGTAATGTGATAATTCAAGCTATATTTAGTAAAGACACAAAGAAAGAAAACAAGATAAATCACTGAGATGCAATGAAATGCATGGTGAAAAAGGTACCATTTTAGCAAAGATATTCAGAATATGGAGGTTATTTTGTTTTACTCACCTGTTAAACCTAATGCCTCCATTGAAGTCACTATCAAGTATTCTTCAACTCTGCAGTCCTGCTTGCTGTTTATTTTACCTTTGTGTTGCAACCACTTCTAAAAACATTCACTCTCTAGCAATACATTACAGAACTCTCTATGGAGAGTGACCTTTTTGGCATGGTTGAATGCAAGTTATATTAGAACAGGTACTCCATTCTGATGATGATTCTTAATTCTCTACCAAATCCTTTGTAAATATATTTTTATATATGTAAATATATATTTTAGATATAATTTATAAATCTATAATATATTTATATCTATATATATATATAAAACAGTAGCTTAGTCAGGCCACACAAAACTTCATGTCTCAGAATAAAGGTCTCAGAGTGCTAGTAAATATTCCTGATGTAGCCTACATATCTTAAAGCTATACTGTCCATCTTTGTCTACTTGTAAAATAGCCACTCCTTTTCCATTTGAGCTTTTGCAGATAATCTTCAGAACATCTTTCAAGGTAATGGATTTTCTTCAT
The DNA here is from genome assembly GCF_000737465.1 of Haliaeetus leucocephalus. Lineage (NCBI taxonomy): Eukaryota > Metazoa > Chordata > Aves > Accipitriformes > Accipitridae > Haliaeetus > Haliaeetus leucocephalus. The sequence goes on along the minus strand of NW_010973238.1, from coordinate 1,723,160 downwards.
TATATTTGTTCTCTACTAAATTAAGTATGGCCTTCTCCTCCACTTTGTTTCTCCAATTTCTGATCTGTTTTTAGTTTGCATTTGTTTTTCTCTGTTTATCTTTCTAGTACAAAGAGACAAAAATTTAATGTGAATCAGCAGAGAAATTGTTTTTTTCTTATTCATGTTGTATATGACTTAGATAGTAAACCTTGCCCATCCTACTTAAAAGTTTACATTAATTATTATTTTTCTCCATCATGTATGATCCTAAGTTCAGTCCTTATGTCTTCGGTTTTAAGAGATACAGTAAATTTAAGTACTTTAATCTGATAGTGCTTTTTCATTCAGTTTCTAAGTTCTTGATACAGGCTGTTCCAGAAATATATAGTTACTTTATATATTAATTTTAGATATTCAACATTTTCTTCACTCTGTTCACCTTAACTTACATTTCACAGCATGAGTCATACTGATGGGTTATATAATTCTCACAGTTTATTCTATTGCCTTTCCAGTTGATTACAAATACAGATTCTATTTTCACCAAGTCAAGACCATTTCCTAAATCCTCAGAGGCTATCAACAAGATTTCTCTGCAGAAAATTAATCAGGTAAAGAACATTAGCAATGTTCTATTACATGAATCTGAATGATATAAAACTAATTCCTAGTAGCTAATATTCCATATAAATAGGGAAGCTTGCTAAGCCACCAATGTGCATGATTTAAGTTCTTCAAGGTAAATTTGAAATGTAAGATGTTTTAATTATTGCCTTATTACTGCTTAGTATTTCATCGACTCATTTTGGAATTACTTATTTCCTTATGATATTATGAAAAGAGTGTTCCAAATCTTATAAATATTTTGTCTTAATATTTAGTTTGGTATATTTCATTTGTAACAATAAAATCAGTTAAGCTTTGAACATACTGAGGACCTCCTAAGGACCAACTCATTCTCTGGTCTGTTAAGAGTGTATTTATTAAAGCTACTGGTAACAGGGAGACAAGACAATTACATCTCGACCATAATGTCCAGGTATGGTAGAACATTAAGGTAGTCTCAACTCAGTGTAGCAAGAGAGTCTCAGGTCTGCCCAGGATCCAGAGTTTTTCCACAGTGAACCTGGATTCTTGCCCTTCAGTAGCATTTTGTGAGGCTCTGGCTTTTCACTAAGGAAACATTGGGTTTGCTCTTTCCTTCCTATTACCTGTACTGTATTTCTGCTGCGATTTATCTAATTTTTTTTTTTTTTGGGGGGGGGGGGACCCTGACCCCCCCAAAACACTTTTAACATATTTATCACTGCAATAATTTTCAAGGTCCCTGATAATTAATAACTTCTCTTGCCACAAACATTTGATGCAACCACCTAGTTTCAAGACCAGTAATCCAGACCAAATTTATCTTGTTGCATAGGCAAGAATTGGCAGTGACAACTTTAGAGGCTTGTGAGTTAATAAAGCTTTTCTTTTTGCAGATTTGGGGAATTCCCCTAGATTCCATTTAGGTTGCCACCTTAACAATGACAATACCAGTTGCTTGTCTTGTCTAAGTGACTGTCAGTCTGAAAAGGTCACTGCTTGTAAAGCTAAAACTAGCTCTGAGACTGCTCCACCACTTTATAGGCAAGAATATGCCAGTCCCTCTTCCTTTAAGGGCTTGCTTGACACATCCAGGTATTAAGATTTGAAGGACCCACTCCAGTCTGCAAGGGAGAAGGCAGATTCCAAGTACCATGAGGTCATGCAGGAAGAATGACGCTCCAGACATTGTTTCAGACATTCAGTGTTTGAGAACCTTTGTGTTTTCTACCTCATCTTACTGTGCTTGGAGTGGAGTCCAGGCAGGGCTAGTAACAAGAGGATATTTGCTTTTGGGAGGGGAGGTGGTGGGCACATAGTAGTTGTCAGAAGTTGGAGAGTATTTCACAGAATTGATTACTGTGACACTTGGTCTGGGAACATTCCAGTCAATACATTGTTTACTAACCTGGAAAACAAAGCAAAATGCCCCAAACCTGATTATTAGCTTTAAAGAAATATTTTCCAATTTCTTACCTAGATAAGACAAGTATAACCATGCAACAGCATAGAATTAAAAAAACCAAACAAACAAAAAAACCAAAACCCAAACAAACCACAACACCAAAAAAAACCCAAAACAAAAACCCCAGAAAAATACAGCACTCTTAAAAAGGAATTAAGTACCAGAAATAGACTTGACTTAAAGCTCTTGCATTGCTAATACCTCATGAAAGATTTTACTTCATCTTACCACACAAAGTTACAGGCAAATTAACATAAACATATGTGCAAAAATGCACAATCTATTAATGTTGACAAAGACTGGTCACCAGATTGACTTTATTCTGATTCTAGGTTTTGAACACACATGTAAACAACAATTATGAAACAATTTTAAGCAAAAAAAATATAACTGAGTTTTTACAGATATTTTAAAATTTCTTCTGCTACCATTTTGATAGAAAAGACAGGAACCAGAAATTTCTTGCAAATTTATGACTTTGAAAAGATGTTATATATAAGCAAATTTAGTAAAATACTGTGCAATAGTTTTCCACATACTTTTTTCCTTTATATCCTTTAAAACTAATATTTAAAAGTCCCCTTTTATTCTTAAAAATACTTTTGTAAAAATAAAATACTTGAACTTTAGCTACAGTTTACTTTTTCCAGTGGATTCATTACAACTATAATTTGCATACAGTAAATTAGGCACTTCATGAATACCTGATCATTTCTATGGACAAGCACCATTTGCTGATATCTGCACTGCAGTCCTGATCCTGTTTCCACTGAAGCCAGTGACAGAACTCTCATAAGCTTCAAAAGAAGTTAAAAAAGCTCACTTTATTAACTATTCTCACATAATAAAAATTAACATCAGAGGTTTTAGTTATTTACTGTTTATTTTAATTGTCAGAAAAAGCAAGTCCCAGATCTGGAATTTTGATTCAAGCAAAGCAAAATACATCATTATCATCTGTTTTTACATCTAACCTCTGACTTGCTTTTCTTTTGCCTGGATATAAAAAGTAAGAATAAGTTTTCATTGTTACAGAACTACTATAAAACCTAAGGTTTATAAATGCTTTTAGCATGAAACAGCATGCAACCATTTTGATTGCCAATTAGGTAATGTCTTCAAAGAGAATGTGTTGTTCAACTACACACTGATGATTTTTTTCTTAAGATATAAAAAAAGTCTGCTATGCAAACTCTCAGTAAGAGCAAGCCATCAAAGCAGAGTTTTGTTTTAAAATATGCATTTGTAAAATTAAAATTTAAGACAGCTATGGCTATTTCTTTGCATCTAAAAATAACAATAACATTTTTTACTCATACAAATACATGATTTAAACAGTCATCAAAAAAGGACTAACCATTTCCTACAGCTCAGAAAGACGATCTGGAAGGCTCCAAGTTTGAAACCATGTACAATCCAACAAGACTGTATTGATCTTCTTGCAATCAAAGTGGTCAAAAAGTCATTTATATAGTACTGAATCAACAACCTGTGACTAGTCATGCAAGCAGTCCTGGTATCTAGAAGCTATTTAAATATGCAAATACAAAGGAAGTAATTGACTAAATGCTGCTTCAGCATCTCCTGGCAATTACAAATCTGGGAATAGCCTTTCACAATACTTCACCTCAATGGCAAGTCTAATTTACTGCTACCTCCATTACAGACACACACACACACACGTACGTGAGAATGCTCAAACACACAAGCTTGAGTACAGAAGAATAGTTGCACATCTTTGTAAAGAATATCAGAAATCTTGCTACTTTGTAATAATTAATTAATAATCAGAGGCTTATAAAAAGAATAACATTCAGCATATATAGAAAAAATAGCAGTGATCCATTACTAACTTCCTATTCAGCATTCAAAATAAGTGAAAACAGAACACCAATAGCAGCAAAATAACTTAGGGTTTTAGGAGATTCTAGCTAATATCAAGATCCTTTATCACCTATACTGGCACTGAATAATTGAAAAAAGCATGCATTTAAATAGCTTTTTAATTCACAGGTGTTAGAACATTCAAAGTGCATCTTAATACCCAACTTTTTCAGTGATAAGACCACAATAATGTCACCTTGCAACAAATAGCTATTTTTACTAAAAAAAAAAAAGAAAAAAGAAAATCTATGAGCAGTCACTCTGGGCTTTAATATATTATACCAATAAAGAAATGAAGCCAAAATTGGACATGTAGAAACCAGCTGATATGTGTAAACTTCATATTCAGCTTCTCTTTGCAAACAGATACCTGTACCTTATCTGCCTGCTGGGGAAGAAAAGAAGAAAACCAATATTGCTAATTAGACTATCAGGAAACAGGATGTCACAATATAAATAATTTTATTCCGGTCAAAGATAAGCAAATCTGCTCCCATGATTTTTTCAGTAATACCAAACAGACACTAAACTACATTTCCTATCTACTCTCAGATCAAGTTTTAAAAATAAGACGTATTGCTGTACTATCTGTAGGAAAACAAATGTAAAGAATGCCCCGTGCTTTGCCCTCCCCAGGCAGAACATCGTACCATGGCACTGCTAAAAAGTTTAAATGTTATTAAAGCACTTAATGCTACAAAGATAACATACATTCATATGACACACATTAGCATCAGCTATACAATCTTAAAAGCATATGTTGAAGGGAAAGCAAAGTGTGGTAAAACCTTCATATAGAACAATAAAAGCAGCAAATGTTTCCCCCCCTCAGAACTGAAAACATGTTTAAGAGTCTACTAAAACATCTTTAAGAAGAAAAAAACAACACCACCCACAAAAAACAATGACTGTTTTGGGCAAAGATGACCTTGCCCTGGAGGCAGGGTGATATTTAAAAAATTATTTCTGATTATGAGTTCCTACTTAATGTAAAAACGGTTTTCTTCTTTTGGTTTTATCCAAAGGATTTGCGAGCCTGATAGGGTATGCTACCAGTTTATTTAAACTTTTGCTTTCCTTGCTATTTTCAGCTTGTGGAGGCTGGCACAAAACATTTACTAGAGCTTAATGGCTTGTTCTCTCATTGCTATTATTACAAACCATTCCAATGGAAAGTTGTTAAGTGTGCAGTTTGAATTCATAGGTGCTTGTTTTCCACTGGCTGACATCTGCATTGATCATGTTGCGCTCTGTGAAAGTAACTCGTCCTTCTGAATCAATGAGAATGACCGTGTTAGTCCTGAAACAACATAAGGGTAGAAGGTTAAGCCTTGTGTCCGTTATATAAATTTGCAGGGTCCCATCCCTCATCCCCAAAGATTTTAGCTCATTTTTTTTTCTTGACCACATCATCACCACACTAGCAGGGCAGAAATCATCCTGGCAAGTTCAACTGGGCATTTTCAGTCCCTTCTTCTGTCACTCCACTGCTCTGATTCCCTGTTGCACTTGCAGCAGCTGACACACAAAGCTGCTCATTTACAGAGAGTATGATAAAGGTTATACTTTTTTAGTGCCAAGCGTTCCATTCAGAAGTAGCATAAAACCAAGTTTTTCTTCACAGCCTACACTTACCGTGATGGGTTATTCATATCAATAGTAGTCTTTCATGCTTTCCTTTCAAATCAATTGTCCATTAAGATTCAAACATAGTTAATTATTATCATAGGACACTGCTACACAACCACAGAAAAACTCTCTCTAGAAACCTTCCAAAGAGGAAATTTGTTTTCATGAAAACCAGATTCCATTCATGCATCTATGCCACTTTGTCATGTGTAAGCTGTCATTTCTCTATGGACGCTGCAGTAGCCCGCCAGAGAAAGATCACTGACATGGTGGGCTTCCCCAAGTCACTTCACAGTTGTTCACTCATATAAAAAAAGTGCTTCATTTCCTCAGAAGAATATCGTGAGGCATAATTAACAATCTCTATTCACTAAGCCATGTTGCTAAGGGAAAGATAAGTGTGAGTGTACAATTCTAGTAGCAGGGAAGACTTGAAATACAGTGTTAATTCACCAGTAAGAGGTCAGTATTTCTACTGAGTTATCCCTGTTCCTTTGAAATAGCTGGCCTGCAACCTGTGAAGCAAGGGGAGGAAGATGCTTCTTTACCATTTTAAGTCTTCATTATCCCATATTTAAAATGTTCTTTGAATACATTTTATAGAGATACTCAGCTTTTGTAGTGGTTTCTTTCTCAGAATACCAACTTAAAATACTTAGAAGTGAGTGCTCTCTGCTTATCAATTTACATCTCTACAATGTAAATGCTATGGCTGACCATGCCAGAGACCAATCTGACAAAATCATTAGCACACTTTTAGAGTAGGAATTCCCTACCAGCAGCACCAGGGTTCACCTACAATTTTGTCCCATCGAGGATTAAATGCAAGATGCATTACATTATTCTATTTTTCTTACAGCTTTGGTAGAACAGTCTGAGCAGAAAGTGAGAATATCTCAGTAAAAACAGCAGCATCAGTTAGGGGAAAGTGGAAATACATGTTCTTTTGAACAAGAGTAATAGGTTTTTAATGTATGAAAATGGCAGCTACGTATTAGCTATGCAGATGACACATTCTTGCTCTTGGAAGAGAAATGTGTTCTGCGGTTCCACAGATATAGAAGATAATTGTGTTTTTCTGCTAAAAACATGCTTTCAAAGCTTTTCATGTTTTGATAAGATCAAAATTAGAGGTGGTCAGATCTGCTGCTACAGTGGAGAAGCAGAACTGTATTATCTTGTCTTGGACAAACTGAAAATATGTCACATTCCCCACCAAATACAAATTATAATGTGTGCTTAAAATGCTCATCAGTAGCAAATCTAAGACACCAGAATACTGAGCAAGGAAATACTTCACTGAATTACACTTGATTAATATCTGAACAAATTTAAAGCAGTCACTATAGAATTAAAACTTATAGCAGCATAATTTTGATTTGAGATATGCTTTGATCCGGTACACATCTATTTCTGACTATGATTTTTTTACCTTGTTCCATAACCTGGGCAACGAACACATACAGCTGCATACTTGTTCAATATAGGACGTATATAATCCTTCCCTTGGTCTTCAATTGCAGGGTCTGGTAATTGACTGAAAAAAAGTAGTAACATAATAAAAAAAAGTGATAGAATTCTCCAATATTAACACATTCATCCCTCTTGAACGAAGCTGTGTTGACCAAGTGGTTGATAAATAACAATCACTTTTCAAAAAAGTACAAGAGTGTGAGTTGTGTTCAAAACTAAAGTATGAGGAAAATCAAAGATAAAACAGCTTGTAAGCTCTTTCCCAAAGAGATTCTTTCAAGCTCTTGAACTTTTGTCTCACTTTAAGAAATATTTTTCATATCTTGACAAGTTTTTCACTTTCCTTATTATTCTTTGTCTATCTTTCTGTATTTTAGTTTCAATTAAAACATTAATGATCAAGTAATTTGAGGCACATCACATAAGCCAGCATTTTTCCAGTTAGACTTTAGGAGTTCTTTTTGTATTAAAGACAGACCTCTCTGCTTCCTTCAATCTTATTTGGAATACCTGGAAAATACCTGGGACAATCCTTCAAATAAAATTTGTGAAGATGCAGCAGAATACAAGGTAAGCTTACACACAAATTTCTTGGTATATTTTCCTATCACAGCTTGAAAGATATTTAGAAGCTTAATTTTATTATAAAGCATATCAAGCTCCATTTATTGTAATTAAACAAGAACCTGCATCCCACAGAAGAGATGCTAAGGTCACAAAGGTTACTGCAGCAACCCTACATCCCTGGCTTTCCATTCACATCACCAGAACATATTCTCAAATGCTAGCCGCAAGTACAGCTTCCTATTTCAGTAATTAAAGATTCCAATTTTATTTATCAAAATCCAATTTAACTATTATTATAGCAGGTTTCAGTGTTTGATTTTTAAGCTTCTTCCATCTTCAAGAAATACTCCCATTTCTACCTCCTAGCACAGACACAGTTGTACCTATTAAATAATAATAATAATTCAGCAGCCTATCAGCTGTACAGTGAATGTTGGGGAAGAGGGCAGAACAAAACAGACTGATGAATTCAAGCCCATTTTCAGAGCTCATCCTGATCTGTAGATGAGACTGTGCAATTTATTATACTGTAACTGACCTTTACATCTAACTGGGATCATTTTCTTTGTTGTTGTGGTGGAGAAGAGGACCTGTGGGTGTTTCAGGGAGAAGCAAGATTAGGTGCAATTCTAGTGTAAACAGAGCAACTAAGCTCTTCTGACTCCTGTATTGGGCATATGGCTGGAGCATATCACAATATAACAGAGAAGGCACATAGCAGGGCACTTCAGCCCGTGAGAGTTGTCAGCTTCTATTTCACACTCCACCACTGGCAGTTCTTGTATGCTCTGCACAACCGGCTGCTATCCAGCTTAATAACAGCAAGTTATTAACTCCAAGCAGTTTTAAGGAGACTGGAAGGAGTTGCAGTACATCCCTGAGATCACAGTCAAAGGCAGGGCTGAAGCAGAAGAGAGGGGCTAAAGGACAAAAAACCTGTATCCAGCAGGAAAGAAGGGAATTCTAAGAGTAAACCAACCATTGTACCCACTTAATTCCTGTAACACACACAAAGTGATCATAAAGTGATATGCAATAAGATATTTTAAGAAAGTTCAGAGCTAGTGCATATCCATGTGTTCATATTTATTATGAAATGATCATTTATTCTTGAAGCATGCTTTGGAAAGATTACAGACTTAGTTTTCAATATTGCTTTTTGTAAGTAAACATTTCCATTTTATAGTCAGATGACTTCAGATGAGATCATGCTGAATTACTGAATGTTAAGGGAAGATCATTTGGACTGTATTGTATCTTATACTTTACCTTTTGCTAGTAAAAAGACAAAGGTTTAACAATTTTTTTTACAAAATCACTTGATCTTCTTTCAGATGAAAAAAGTAATTAAGACAGGTTAGTAGACTTCCCAATTACTACTCATTGCTCAGATGTCTGAGTCATTGTGTAAACATTTATTTTGAACCACTGAAAAATGCCACAAGCACGAATGTTGGCATTAAAATTTCCTTTACTTCTAAAGATCTAGGTTATGGGCTGAGGTTTACTGTGTAGCCAGTAGTGAGTGAGTGCAGGAACCTTATTTAGATACTCATCTGTTGGGAACTTCCTTGACCAGAGGCCTACAGCTGAACTGTGCAAATACTCCCCTTTTCTCCTTCCCCCATTTAGGCTAAACCAATTGCACTTTTGAGGAAGGCAGCTGGTTCAACTCTGAAAATAGCTTGCTTCTCCACCCTCTGTCTACACTCTGGGTAGGAACACAGAATAGCTAGCAGCTACTAACACAAATCTGCTCATGGGGGATCTGGACAGAGGGATCTGGACAGGCTGGATTGATGGGCTGAGGCCAACTGTATGAGGTTCAACAAGGCCAAGTGCCAGGTCCTGCCCTTGGGTCACAGCAACCCCATGCAGCGCTACAGGCTTGGAGAAGAGCAGCTGAAAAGCTGCCCAGCAGGAGACCTGGGGGTGCTGGTTGACAGCCAGCTGAATATGAGCCAGCAGCTTGCCCAGGAGGCCAAGGCGGCCAACAGCATCCTGGCCTGCATCAGAAATAGCATGGCCAGCAGGAGCAGGGAGGTGATTGTCCCCCTGTACTCGGCACTGGTGAGGCCGCACCTCGAGTACCGCGTTCAGTTTTATGCCACTCACTACAAGACAGATGTTGAGTTGCTGGAGTGTGTCCAGAGAAGGGCAACCAAGCTGGTGAGGGGCCTGGAGCACAAGTCTTATGAGGAGCAGCTGAGGGAACTGGGGTTGTTTAGTCTGGAGAAAAGGAGGCTGAGGGGACACCTTATTGCTCTCTACAACTACCTGAAAGGAGGTTGTGGTGAGGTGGGTGCTGGTTTCTTCTGTCAGGTGGCTGGAGATAGGATGAGAGGAAATGGCCTCAAGTTGTGGCAAGGGAGATTTAGGTTGGATATTAGGAAAAATGTCTTTACTGAGACTTTACTAAAGTAAAGACATCTTTACTGTCTTTACTTTACAATGTCAGACATTGGAATAGGCTGCCCAGGGAAGTGGTTGAGTCACCATTCCTGGAGGTATTCAAAAAGTGCATAGACAAGGCACTTCAGGACATGGTTTAGTGGGCATGGTTGATGGTTGGATTCAATGATCTTAAAGGTTTTTTCCAACCTAAATGATTCTATTCTATGATTCTATGTAAACAAGCGCTTACTCTGTGTGCAGTAAGAAACTGAACCTTACCTTATAGTGAGCATCCACAAAGCTTACAGCAAGCAACTTAACACATCCCTTGTCTTGCACTCATTACCCTTACTAAGAGAAGTGCAATCTTTAAACGAAAAGGGCACAGAGAAATCAGCGTATAGTCTATGAGTACTAAGACTACAGTAATAATGTTTACTGTGTCTTGCTTAAAAATCAATATTGTTGAAAGTCAGCCTCTGTGGCGAGAAAGAACACTCCTTTTGCCTTTCATTACCCACCTTTAGTCAATTAATATAAGGCTAAAGTTTCTTTTATGTCAAAATAGTTTCTGTATGCAATTTTCAAACTGTCATATCAAATTCTGAGTAAACTCTGGCTATCATGTTCTTACGGCTCTTGATTATTCATCACTGTAAGAAGCTCCTGCACCAAGTCTTCTTTGGTAAGGTCTTGACTTCTCTTGACCACTTCTGTGAAAAGCTGCTTCCCATACTGAAGTTTCTTCCACGGTGTATCCAACAAAGAATTGCTCAATCCATATATTCCTAGACACACACACAAAAAAAACCCACCAAAAAACAACCAAACAGCCCAAACAACTTATTAAGCTCTGGAGCAAAGAAAGTTAATTTATGTACTATGCAAAAAATAACTTTATAATTACCTTATCCCACATAGTCTGAGGGACAAAACCAAACATTATCAGCAAGTTCATCATGATTATCTTATAATGTGCTTATTCATCCTATTGCTAGCTTTCATTTTGCTTCAAAAGTGAGATCATTAAACTATGTATCAAAGATGTGTATCATGTGACAAAATAAATACAACACCCCTTCAGATAGTAAGATTCTCCTAGGTGTGTAACTCATAATAAAATAATGTAACCATTTCTCAACAACCAACTCTTCTAGACCAGTACTTCTGACTGTTTTATTGGGGGGGGGGGGGGGGGAGACACCAAC